>NW_028227787.1:0-73859 GCF_978045245.1 Mus caroli | reverse complement strand
CGTCTAATGCGGGTTTTTCAGTAAATTCTAGTTTTTCAGTGCAACTCACTCAATATAACAATATACTACAACTGTGCATTTCGTCTAATGCGGGTTTTTCAGTAAATTCTAAGTGTTTCAGATGCAACTCACTCATATACCAATGTACTACACTGTGCATTTCGTCTAATGCGGGTTTTTTCAGTAAATTCTAAGTTTTTCAGTGCAACTCACTCATATACAATGTACTACACTGTGCATTTCGTCTAATGCGGGTTTTTCAGTAAATTCTAAGGTTTTTCAGTGCAACTCACTCATATACATTTACTACACTGTGCATTTCGTCTAATGCGGGTTTTTCAGTAAATTCTAAGTTTTTCAATGCAACTCACTCATATACAATGTACTACACTGTGCATTTCGTCTAATGCGGGTTTTTCAGTAAATTCTAAGTTTTTCAGTGCAACTCACTCATATACAATGTACTACACTGTGCATTTCGTCTAATGCGGGTTTTTCAGTAAATTCTAAGTTTTTCAGTGCAACTCACTCATATACAATGTACTACACTGTGCATTTCGTCTAATGCGTGTTTTTCAGTAAATTCTAAGTTTTTCAGTGCAACTCACTCATATACTATGTACTACTAGTGTGCATTTCGTCTAATGCGGGTTTTTCAGTAAATTCTAAGTTTTTCAGTGCAACTCACTCATATACAATGTACTACACTGTGCATTTCGTCTAATGCGGATTTTTCAGTAAATTCTAGCTTTTTCAGTGCAACTCACTCATATACATTATACTACACTGTGCATTTCGTCTAATGCGGGTTTTTCAGTAAATTCTAAGTGTTTCAGTGCAACTCACTCATATACAATGTACTACACTGTGCATTTCGTCTAATGCGGGTTTTTCAGTAAATTCTAAATTTTTCAGTGCAACTCACTCAAATACAATGTACTACACTGTGCATTTCGTCTAATGCGGGTTTTTCAGTAAATTCTAAGTTTTTCAGTGCAACTCACTCATATACTATGTACTACAGCTGTGCATTTCGTCTAATGCGGGTTTTTCAGTAAATTCTAAGTTTTTCAGTGCAACTCACTCATATACAATGTACTACACTGTGCATTTCGTCTAATGCGGGTTTTTCAGTAAATTCTAAGTTTTTCAGTGCAACTCACTCATATACTATGTACTATAGTGTGCATTTCGTCTAATGCGGGTTTTTCAGTAAATTCTAAGTTTTTCAGTGCAACTCACTCATATACTATGTACTACAGTGTGCATTTCGTCTAATGCGGGTTTTTCAGTAAATTCTAAGTTTTTCAGTGCAACTCACTCATATACAATGTACTACACTGTGCATTTCGTCTAATGCGGGTTTTTCAGTAAATTCTAAGTTTTTCAGTGCAACTCACTCATATACTATGTACTATAGTGTGCATTTCGTCTAATGCGGGTTTTTCAGTAAATTCTAAGTTTTTCAGTGCAACTCACTCATATACAATGTACTACACTGTGCATTTCGTCTAATGCGGATTTTTCATTAAATTCTAGGTTTTTCAGTGCAACTCACTCATATACATTATACTACACTGTGCATTTCGTCTAATTCGGGTTTTTCAGTAAATTCTAAGTTTTTCAGTGCAACTCACTCATATACAATGTACTACACTGTGCATTTCGTCAAATGCGGGTTTTTCAGTAAATTCTAAGTTTTTTCAGTGCAACTCACTCATATACAATGTACTACACTGTGCATTCGTCTAATGCGGGTTTTTCAGTAAATTCTAAGTTTTTCAGTGCAACTCACTCATATACTATGTACTACAGTGTGCATTTCGTCTAATGCGGGTTTTTCAGTAAATTCTAAGTTTTTCAGTGCAACTCACTCATATACTATGTACTACAGTGTGCATTTCGTCTAATGCGGGTTTTTCAGTAAATTCTAAGTTTTTCAGTGCAACTCACTCATATACAATGTACTACACTGTGCATTTCGTCTAATGCGGGTTTTTCAGTAAATTCTAAGTTTTTCAGTGCAACTCACTCATATACTATGTACTACACTGTGCATTTCGTCTAATGCGGGTTTTTCAGTAAATTCTAGGTTTTTCAGTGCAACTCACTCATATACATTATACTAAACTGTGCATTTCGTCTAATGCGGGTTTTTCAGTAAATTCTAAGTGTTTCAGTGCAACTCACTCATATACAATGTACTACACTGTGCATTTCGTCTAATGCGGGTTTTTCAGTAAATTCTAAGTTTTTCAGTGCAACTCACTCAATATACTATGTACTATAGTGTGCATTTCGTCTAATGCGGGTTTTTCAGTAAATTCTAAGTTTTTCAGTGCAACTCACTCATATACTATGTACTACAGTGTGCATTTCGTCTAATGCGGGTTTTTTCAGTAAATTCTAAGTTTTTCAGTGCAACTCACTCATATACAATGTACTACACTGTGCATTTCGTCTAATGCGGGTTTTTCAGTAAATTCTAAGTTTTTCAGCTGCAACTCACTCATATACTATGTACTATAGTGTGCATTTCGTCTAATGCGGGTTTTTCAGTAAATTCTAAGTTTTTCAGTGCAACTCACTCATATACAATGTACTACACTGTGCATTTCGTCTAATGCGGATTTTTCATTAAATTCTAGGTTTTTCAGTGCAACTCACTCATATACATTATACTACACTGTGCATTTCGTCTAATTCGGGTTTTTCAGTAAATTCTAAGTTTTTCAGTGCAACTCACTCATATACAATGTACTACACTGTGCATTTCGTCAAATGCGGGTTTTTCAGTAAATTCTAAGTTTTTCAGTGCAACTCACTCATATACAATGTACTACACTGTGCATTTCGTCTAATGCGGGTTTTTCAGTAAATTCTAAGTTTTTCAGTGCAACTCACTCATATACTATGTACTACAGTGTGCATTTCGTCTAATGCGGGGTTTTTCAGTAAATTCTAAGTTTTTCAGTGCAACTCACTCATATACTATGTACTACAGTGTGCATTTCGTCTAATGCGGGTTTTTCAGTAAATTCTAAGTTTTTCAGTGCAACTCACTCATATACAATGTACTACACTGTGCATTTCGTCTAATGCGGGTTTTTCAGTAAATTCTAAGTTTTTCAGTGCAACTCACTCATATACTATGTACTACACTGTGCATTTCGTCTAATGCGGGTTTTTCAGTAAATTCTAGGTTTTTCAGTGCAACTCACTCATATACATTATTACTTAAACTGTGCATTTCGTCTAATGCGGGTTTTTCAGTAAATTCTAAGTGTTTCAGTGCAACTCACTCATATACAATGTACTACACTGTGCATTTCGTCTAATGCGGGTTTTTCAGTAAATTCTAAGTTTTTCAGTGCAACTCACTCATATACAATGTACTACACTGTGCATTTCGTCTAATGCGGATTTTTCAGTAAATTCTAGGTTTTTCAGTGCAACTCACTCATATACATTATACTACACTGTGCATTTCGTCTAATGCGGGTTTTTCAGTAAATTCTAAGTTTTTCAATGCAACTCACTCATATACAATGTACTACACTGTGCATTTCGTCTAATGCGGGTTTTTCAGTAAATTCTAAGTTTTTCAGTGCAACTCACTCATATACAATGTACTACACTGTGCATTTCGTCTAATGCGGGTTTTTCAGTAAATTCTAAGTTTTTCAGTGCAACTCACTCATATACAATGTACTACACTGTGCATTTCGTCTAATGCGGGTTTTTCAGTAAATTCTAAGTTTTTCAGTGAAACTCACTCATATACTATGTACTACAGTGTGCATTTTGTCTAATGCGGGTTTTTCAGTAAATTCTAAGTTTTTCAGTGCAACTCACTCATATACTATGTACTACAGTGTGCATTTCGTCTAATGCGGGTTTTTCAGTAAATTCTAAGTTTTTCAGTGCAACTCACTCATATACTATGTACTACAGTGTGCATTTCGTCTAATGCGGGTTTTTCAGTAAATTCTAAGTTTTTCAGTGCAACTCACTCATATACAATGTACTACACTGTGCATTTCGTCTAATGCGGGTTTTTCAGTAAATTCTAAGTTTTTCAGTGCAACTCACTCATATACAATGTACTACACTGTGCATTTCGTCTAATGCGGATTTTTCATTAAATTCTAGGTTTTTCAGTGCAACTCACTCATATACATTATACTACACTGTGCATTTCGTCTAATGCGGGTTTTTCAGTAAATTCTAAGTTTTTCAGTGCAACTCACTCATATACAATGTACTACACTGTGCATTTCGTCTAATTCGGGTTTTTCAGTAAATTCTAAGTTTTTCAGTGCAACTCACTCCATATACTATGTACTACACTGTGCATTTCGTCTAATGCGGGTTTTTCAGTAAATTCTAAGTTTTTCAGTGCAACTCACTCATATACAATGTACTACACTGTGCATTTCGTCTAATGCGGGTTTTTCAGTAAATTCTAAGTTTTTCAGTGCAACTCACTCATATACAATGTACTACACTGTGCATTTCGTCTAATGCGGGTTTTTCAGTAAATTCTAAGTTTTTCAGTGCAACTCACTCATATACTATGTACTACAGTGTGCATTTCGTCTAATGCGGGTTTTTCAGTAAATTCTAAGTTTTTCAGTGCAACTCACTCATATACAATGTACTACACTGTGCATTTCGTCTAATGCGGGTTTTTCAGTAAATTCTAAGTTTTTCAGTGCAACTCACTCATATACTATGTACTATAGTGTGCATTTCGTCTAATGCCGAGTTTTTCAGTAAATTCTAAGTTTTTCAATGCAACTCACTCATATACAATGTACTACACTGTGCATTTCGTCTAATGCGGGTTTTTCAGTAAATTCTAAGTTTTTCAGTGCAACTCACTCATATACAATGTACTACACTGTGCATTTCGTCTAATGCGGGTTTTTCAGTAAATTCTAAGTTTTTCAGTGCAACTCACTCATATACTATGTACTACAGTGTGCATTTCGTCTAATGCGGGTTTTTCAGTAAATTCTAAGTTTTTCAGTGCACCTCACTCATATACTATGTACTACAGTGTGCATTTCGTCTAATGCGGGTTTTCAGTAAATTCTAAGTTTTTCAGTGCAACTCACTCATATACTATGTACTACACTGTGCATTTCGTCTAATGCGGGTTTTTCAGTAAATTCTAAGTTTTTCAGTGCAACTCACTCATATACTATGTACTACACTGTGCATTTCGTCTAATGCGGGTTTTTCAGTAAATTCTAGGTTTTTCAGTGCAACTCACTCCATATACATTATACTAAACTGTGCATTTCGTCTAATGCGGGTTTTTCAGTAAATTCTAAGTGTTTCAGTGCAACTCACTCATATACAATGTACTACACTGTGCATTTCGTCTAATGCGGGTTTTCAGTAAATTCTAAGTTTTTCAGTGCAACTCACTCATATACTATGTACTACAGTGTGCATTTCGTCTAATGCGGGTTTTTCAGTAAATTCTAAGTTTTTCAGTGCAACTCACTCATATACAATGTACTACACTGTGCATTTCGTCTAATGCGGGTTTTTCAGTAAATTCTAAGTTTTTCAGTGCAACTCACTCATATACTATGTACTACAGTGTGCATTTCGTCTAATGCGGGTTTTTCAGTAAATTCTAAGTTTTTCAGTGCAAACTCACTCATATACTATGTACTACAGTGTGCATTTCGTCTAATGCGGGTTTTTCAGTAAATTCTAAGTTTTTCAGTGCAACTCACTCATATACAATGTACTACACTGTGCATTTCGTCTAATGCGGGATTTTCAGTAAATTCTAAGTTTTTCAGTGCAACTCACTCATATACTATGTACTACACTGTGCATTTCGTCTAATGCGGGTTTTTCAGTAAATTCTAAGTTTTTCAGTGCAACTCACTCATATACAATGTACTACACTGTGCATTTCGTCTAATTCGGGTTTTTCAGTAAATTCTAAGTTTTTCAGTGCAACTCACTCATATACTATGTACTACACTGTGCATTTCGTCTAATGCGGGTTTTTCAGTAAATTCTAAGTTTTTCAGTGCAACTCACTCATATACAATGTACTACACTGTGCATTTCGTCTAATGCGGGTTTTTCAGTAAATTCTAAGTTTTTCAGTGCAACTCACTCATATACAATGTACTACACTGTGCATTTCGTCTAATGCGGGTTTTTCAGTAAATTCTAAGTTTTTCAGTGCAACTCACTCATATACTATGTACTACAGTGTGCATTTCGTCTAATGCGGGTTTTTCAGTAAATTCTAAGTTTTTCAGTGCAACTCACTCATATACAATGTACTACACTGTGCATTTCGTCTAATGCGGGATTTTTCAGTAAATTCTAAGTTTTTCAGTGCAACTCACTCATATACTATGTACTATAGTGTGCATTTCGTCTAATGCGGGTTTTTCAGTAAATTCTAAGTTTTTCAGTGCAACTCACTCATATACAATGTACTACACTGTGCATTTCGTCTAATGCGGATTTTTCAGTAAATTCTAGGTTTTTCAGTGCAACTCACTCATATACATTATACTACACTGTGCATTTCGTCTAATGCGGGTTTTTCAGTAAATTCTAAGTTTTTCAGTGCAACTCACTCATATACAATGTACTACACTGTGCATTTCGTCTAATGCGGGTTTTTCAGTAAATTCTAAGTTTTTCAGTGCAACTCACTCATATACAATGTACTACACTGTGCATTTCGTCTAATGCGGGTTTTTCAGTAAATTCTAAGTTTTTCAGTGCAACTCACTCATATACTATGTACTACAGTGTGCATTTCGTCTAATGCGGGTTTTTCAGTAAATTCTAAGTTTTTCAGTGCAACTCACTCATATACAATGTACTACACTGTGCATTTCGTCTAATGCGGGTTTTTCAGTAAATTCTAAGTTTTTCAGTGCAACTCACTCATATACTATGTACTATAGTGTGCATTTCGTCTAATGCGGGTTTTTCAGTAAATTCTAAGTTTTTCAGTGCAACTCACTCATATACAATGTACTACACTGTGCATTTCGTCTAATGCGGATTTTTCAGTAAATTCTAGGTTTTTCAGTGCAACTCACTCATATACATTATACTACACTGTGCATTTCGTCTAATGCGGGTTTTTCAGTAAATTCTAAGTTTTTCAATGCAACTCACTCATATACAATGTACTACACTGTGCATTTCGTCTAATGCGGGTTTTTCAGTAAATTCTAAGTTTTTCAGTGCAACTCACTCATATACAATGTACTACACGTGTGCATTTCGTCTAATGCGGGTTTTTCAGTAAATTCTAAGTTTTTCAGTGCAACTCACTCATATACTATGTACTACAGTGTGCATTTCGTCTAATGCGGGTTTTTCAGTAAATTCTAAGTTTTTCAGTGCAACTCACTCATATACTATGTACTACAGTGTGCATTTCGTCTAATGCGGGTTTTTCAGTAAATTCTAAGTTTTTCAGTGCAACTCACTCATATACAATGTACTACACTGTGCATTTCGTCTAATGCGGGTTTTTCAGTAAATTCTAAGTTTTTCAGTGCAACTCACTCATATACAATGTACTACACTGTGCATTTCGTCTAATGCGGGTTTTTCAGTAAATTCTAAGTTTTTCAGTGCAACTCACTCATATACAATGTACTACACTGTGCATTTCGTCTAATGCGGGTTTTTCAGTAAATTCTAAGTTTTTCAGTGAAACTCACTCATATACTATGTACTACAGTGTGCATTTTGTCTAATGCGGGTTTTTCAGTAAATCTAAGTTTTTCAGTGCAACTCACTCATATACTATGTACTACAGTGTGCATTTCGTCTAATGCGGGTTTTTCAGTAAATTCTAAGTTTTTCAGTGCAACTCACTCATATACTATGTACTACAGTGTGCATTTCGTCTAATGCGGGTTTTTCAGTAAATTCTAAGTTTTTCAGTGCAACTCACTCATATACAATGTACTACACTGTGCATTTCGTCTAATGCGGGTTTTTCAGTAAATTCTAAGTTTTTCAGTGCAACTCACTCATATACAATGTACTACACTGTGCATTTCGTCTAATGCGGATTTTTCATTAAATTCTAGGTTTTTCAGTGCAACTCACTCATATACATTATACTACACTGTACATTTCGTCTAATGCGGGTTTTTCAGTAAATTCTAAGTTTTTCAGTGCAACTCACTCATATACAATGTACTACACTGTGCATTTCGTCTAATTCGGGTTTTTCAGTAAATTCTAAGTTTTTCAGTGCAACTCACTCATATACTATGTACTACACTGTGCATTTCGTCTAATGCGGGTTTTTCAGTAAATTCTAAGTTTTTCAGTGCAACTCACTCATATACAATGTACTACACTGTGCATTTCGTCTAATGCGGGTTTTTCAGTAAATTCTAAGTTTTTCAGTGCAACTCACTCATATACAATGTACTACACTGTGCATTTCGTCTAATGCGGGTTTTTCAGTAAATTCTAAGTTTTTCAGTGCAACTCACTCATATACTATGTACTACAGTGTGCATTTCGTCTAATGCGGGTTTTTCAGTAAATTCTAAGTTTTTCAGTGCAACTCACTCATATACAATGTACTACACTGTGCATTTCGTCTAATGCGGGTTTTTCAGTAAATTCTAAGTTTTTCAGTGCAACTCACTCATATACTATGTACTATAGTGTGCATTTCGTCTAATGCGGGTTTTTCAGTAAATTCTAAGTTTTTCAATGCAACTCACTCATATACAATGTACTACACTGTGCATTTCGTCTAATGCGGGTTTTTCAGTAAATTCTAAGTTTTTCAGTGCAACTCACTCATATACAATGTACTACACTGTGCATTTCGTCTAATGCGGGTTTTTCAGTAAATTCTAAGTTTTTCAGTGCAACTCACTCATATACTATGTACTACAGCTGTGCATTTCGTCTAATGCGGGTTTTTCAGTAAATTCTAAGTTTTTCAGTGCAACCTCACTCATATACTATGTACTACAGTGTGCATTTCGTCTAATGCGGGTTTTTCAGTAAATTCTAAGTTTTTCAGTGCAACTCACTCATATACTATGTACTACACTGTGCATTTCGTCTAATGCGGGTTTTTCAGTAAATTCTAAGTTTTTCAGTGCAACTCACTCATATACTATGTACTACACTGTGCATTTCGTCTAATGCGGGTTTTTCAGTAAATTCTAGGTTTTTCAGTGCAACTCACTCATATACATATGTACTACACTGTGCATTTCGTCTAATGCGGGTTTTTCAGTAAATTCTAAGTGTTTCAGTGCAACTCACTCATATACAATGTACTACACTGTGCATTTCGTCTAATGCGGGTTTTTCAGTAAATTCTAAGTTTTTCAGTGCAACTCACTCATATACTATGTACTACAGTGTGCATTTCGTCTAATGCGGGTTTTTCAGTAAATTCTAAGTTTTTCAGTGCAACTCACTCATATACAATGTACTACACTGTGCATTTCGTCTAATGCGGGTTTTTCAGTAAATTCTAAGTTTTTCAGTGCAACTCACTCATATACTATGTACTACAGTGTGCATTTCGTCTAATGCGGGTTTTTCAGTAAATTCTAAGTTTTTCAGTGCAACTCACTCATATACTATGTACTACAGTGTGCATTTCGTCTAATGCGGGTTTTTCAGTAAATTCTAAGTTTTTCAGTGCAACTCACTCATATACAATGTACTACACTGTGCATTTCGTCTAATGCGGGATTTTCAGTAAATTCTAAGTTTTTCAGTGCAACTCACTCATATACTATGTACTACACTGTGCATTTCGTCTAATGCGGGTTTTTCAGTAAATTCTAAGTTTTTCAGTGCAACTCACTCATATACAATGTACTACACTGTGCATTTCGTCTAATTCGGGTTTTTCAGTAAATTCTACAGTTTTCAGTGCAACTCACTCATATACTATGTACTACACTGTGCATTTCGTCTAATGCGGGTTTTTCAGTAAATTCTAAGTTTTTCAGTGCAACTCACTCATATACAATGTACTACACTGTGCATTTCGTCTAATGCGGGTTTTTCAGTAAATTCTAAGTTTTTCAGTGCAACTCACTCATATACAATGTACTACACTGTGCATTTCGTCTAATGCGGGTTTTTCAGTAAATTCTAAGTTTTTCAGTGCAACTCACTCATATACTATGTACTACAGTGTTGCATTTCGTCTAATGCGGGTTTTTCAGTAAATTCTAAGTTTTTCAGTGCAACTCACTCATATACAATGTACTACACTGTGCATTTCGTCTAATGCGGGTTTTTTCAGTAAATTCTAAGTTTTTCAGTGCAACTCACTCATATACTATGTACTATAGTGTGCATTTCGTCTAATGCGGGTTTTTCAGTAAATTCTAAGTTTTTCAGTGCAACTCACTCATATACAATGTACTACACTGTGCATTTCGTCTAATGCGGATTTTTCAGTAAATTCTAGGTTTTTCAGTGCAACTCACTCATATACATTATACTACACTGTGCATTTCGTCTAATGCGGGTTTTTCAGTAAATTCTAAGTTTTTCAGTGCAACTCACTCATATACAATGTACTACACTGTGCATTTCGTCTAATGCGGGTTTTTCAGTAAATTCTAAGTTTTTCAGTGCAACTCACTCATATACAATGTACTACACTGTGCATTTCGTCTAATGCGGGTTTTTCAGTAAATTCTAAGTTTTTCAGTGCAACTCACTCATATACTATGTACTACAGTGTGCATTTCGTCTAATGCGGGTTTTTCAGTAAATTCTAAGTTTTTCAGTGCAACTCACTCATATACAATGTACTACACTGTGCATTTCGTCTAATGCGGGTTTTTCAGTAAATTCTAAGTTTTTCAGTGCAACTCACTCATATACTATGTACTATAGTGTGCATTTCGTCTAATGCGGGTTTTTCAGTAAATTCTAAGTTTTTCAGTGCAACTCACTCATATACAATGTACTACACTGTGCATTTCGTCTAATGCGGATTTTTCAGTAAATTCTAGGTTTTTCAGTGCAACTCACTCATATACATTATACTACACTGTGCATTTCGTCTAATGCGGGTTTTTCAGTAAATTCTAAGTTTTTCAATGCAACTCACTCATATACAATGTACTACACTGTGCATTTCGTCTAATGCGGGTTTTTCAGTAAATTCTAAGTTTTTCAGTGCAACTCACTCATATACAATGTACTACACTGTGCATTTCGTCTAATGCGGGTTTTTCAGTAAATTCTAAGTTTTTCAGTGCAACTCACTCATATACTATGTACTACAGTGTGCATTTCGTCTAATGCGGGTTTTTCAGTAAATTCTAAGTTTTTCAGTGCAACTCACTCATATACTATGTACTACAGTGTGCATTTCGTCTAATGCGGGTTTTTCAGTAAATTCTAAGTTTTTCAGTGCAACTCACTCATATACAATGTACTACACTGTGCATTTCGTCTAATGCGGGTTTTTCAGTAAATTCTAAGTTTTTCAGTGCAACTCACTCATATACTATGTACTATAGTGTGCATTTCGTCTAATGCGGGTTTTTCAGTAAATTCCTAAGTTTTTCAGTGCAACTCACTCATATACAATGTACTACACTGTGCATTTCGTCTAATGCGGATTTTTCATTAAATTCTAGGTTTTTCAGTGCAACTCACTCATATACATTATACTACACTGTGCATTTCGTCTAATGCGGGTTTTTTCAGTAAATTCTAAGTTTTTCATGCAACTCACTCATATACAATGTACTACACTGTGCATTTCGTCTAATTCGAGTTTTTCAGTAAATTCTAAGTTTTCAGTGCAACTCACTCATATACTATGTACTACAGTGTGCATTTCGTCTAATGCGGGTTTTTCAGTAAATTCTAAGTTTTTCAGTGCAACTCACTCATATACAATGTACTACACTGTGCATTTCGTCTAATGCGGGTTTTTCAGTAAATTCTAAGTTTTTCAGTGCAACTCACTCATATACTATGTACTATAGTGTGCATTTCGTCTAATGCGGGTTTTTCAGTAAATTCTAAGTTTTTCAGTGCAACTCACTCATATACAATGTACTACACTGTGCATTTCGTCTAATGCGGATTTTTCAGTAAATTCTAGGTTTTTCAGTGCAACTCACTCATATACATTATACTACACTGTGCATTTCGTCTAATGCGGGTTTTTCAGTAAATTCTAAGTTTTTCAATACAACTCACTCATATACAATGTACTACACTGTGCATTTCGTCTAATGCGGGTTTTTCAGTAAATTCTAAATTTTTCAGTGCAACTCACTCAAATACAATGTACTACACTGTGCATTTCGTCTAATGCGGGTTTTTCAGTAAATTCTAAGTTTTTCAGTGCAACTCACTCATATACTAATGTACTACAGTGTGCATTTCGTCTAATGCGGGTTTTTCAGTAAATTCTAAGTTTTTCAGTGCAACTCACTCATATACAATGTACTACACTGTGCATTTCGTCTAATGCGGGTTTTTCAGTAAATTCTAAGTTTTTCAGTGCAACTCACTCATATACTATGTACTATAGTGTGCATTTCATCTAATGCGGGTTTTTCAGTAAATTCTAAGTTTTTCAGTGCAACTCACTCATATACTATGTACTACAGTGTGCATTTCGTCTAATGCGGGTTTTTCAGTAAATTCTAAGTTTTTCAGTGCAACTCACTCATATACAATGTACTACACTGTGCATTTCGTCTAATGCGGGTTTTTCAGTAAATTCTAAGTTTTTCAGTGCAACTCACTCATATACTATGTACTATAGTGTGCATTTCGTCTAATGCGGGTTTTTCAGTAAATTCTAAGTTTTTCAGTGCAACTCACTCACTATACAATGTACTACACTGTGCATTTCGTCTAATGCGGATTTTTCAGTAAATTCTAGGTTTTTCAGTGCAACTCACTCATATACATTATACTACACTGTGCATTTCGTCTAATGCGGGTTTTTCAGTAAATTCTAAGTTTTTCAATGCAACTCACTCATATACAATGTACTACACTGTGCATTTCGTCTAATGCGGGTTTTTCAGTAAATTCTAAGTTTTTCAGTGCAACTCACTCAAATACAATGTACTACACTGTGCATTTCGTCTAATGCGGGTTTTTCAGTAAATTCTAAGTTTTTCAGTGCAACTCACTCATATACAATGTACTACACTGTGCATTTCGTCTAATGCGGGTTTTTCAGTAAATTCTAAGTTTTTCAGTGCAACTCACTCATATACTATGTACTACAGTGTGCATTTTGTCTAATGCGGGTTTTTTCAGTATTCTAAGTTTTTCAGTGCAACTCACTCATATACTATGTACTATAGTGTGCATTTCGTCTAATGCGGTTTTTCAGTAAATTCTAAGTTTTTCAGTGCAACTCACTCATATACTATGTACTACAGTGTGCATTTCGTCTAATGCGGGTTTTTCAGTAAATTCTAAGTTTTTCAGTGCAACTCACTCATATACAATGTACTACACTGTGCATTTCGTCTAATGCGGGTTTTTCAGTAAATTCTAAGTTTTTCAGTGCAACTCACTCATATACTATGTACTATAGTGTGCATTTCGTCTAATGCGGGTTTTTCAGTAAATTCTAAGTTTTTCAATGCAACTCACTCATATACAATGTACTACACTGTGCATTTCGTCTAATGCGGGTTTTTCAGTAAATTCTAAGTTTTTCAGTGCAACTCACTCAAATACAATGTACTACACTGTGCATTTCGTCTAATGCGGGTTTTTCAGTAAATTCTAAGTTTTTCAGTGCAACTCACTCATATACAATGTACTACACTGTGCATTTCGTCTAATGCGGGTTTTTCAGTAAATTCTAAGTTTTTCAGTGCAACTCACTCATATACTATGTACTACAGTGTGCATTTTGTCTAATGCGGGTTTTTCAGTAAATTCTAAGTTTTTCAGTGCAAACTCACTCATATACTATGTACTATAGTGTGCATTTCGTCTAATGCGGGTTTTTCAGTAAATTCTAAGTTTTTCAGTGCAACTCACTCATATACTATGTACTACAGTGTGCATTTCGTCTAATGCGGGTTTTTCAGTAAATTCTAAGTTTTTCAGTGCAACTCACTCATATACAATGTACTACACTGTGCATTTCGTCTAATGCGGGGTTTTTCAGTAAATTCTAAGTTTTTCAGTGCAACTCACTCATATACTATGTACTATAGTGTGCATTTCGTCTAATGCGGGTTTTTCAGTAAATTCTAAGTTTTTCAGTGCAACTCACTCATATACAATGTACTACACTGTGCATTTCGTCTAATGCGGATTTTCATTAAATTCTAGGTTTTTCAGTGCAACTCACTCATATACATTATACTACACTGTGCATTTCGTCTAATTCGGGTTTTTCAGTAAATTCTAAGTTTTTCAGTGCAACTCACTCATATACAATGTACTACACTGTGCAATTTCGTCAAATGCGGGTTTTTCAGTAAATTCTAAGTTTTTTCAGTGCAACTCACTCATATACAATGTACTACACTGTGCATTTCGTCTAATGCGGGTTTTTCAGTAAATTCTAAGTTTTTCAGTGCAACTCACTCATATACTATGTACTACAGTGTGCATTTCGTCTAATGCGGGTTTTTCAGTAAATTCTAAGTTTTTCAGTGCAACTCACTCATATACTATGTACTACAGTGTGCATTTCGTCTAATGCGGGTTTTTCAGTAAATTCTAAGTTTTTCAGTGCAACTCACTCATATACTATGTACTACACTGTGCATTTCGTCTAATGCGGGTTTTTCAGTAAATTCTAGGTTTTTCAGTGCAACTCACTCATATACATTATACTAAACTGTGCATTTCGTCTAATGCGGGTTTTTCAGTAAATTCTAAGTGTTTCAGTGCAACTCACTCATATACAATGTACTACACTGTGCATTTCGTCTAATGCGGGTTTTTCAGTAAATTCTAAGTTTTTCAATGCAACTCACTCATATACAATGTACTACACTGTGCATTTCGTCTAATGCGGGTTTTTCAGTAAATTCTAAGTTTTTCAGTGCAACTCACTCAAATACAATGTACTACACTGTGCATTTCGTCTAATGCGGGTTTTTCAGTAAATTCTAAGTTTTTCAGTGCAACTCACTCATATACATGTACTACACTGTGCATTTCGTCTAATGCGGGTTTTTCAGTAAATTCTAAGTTTTTCAGTGCAACTCACTCATATACTATATACTACAGTGTGCATTTTGTCTAATGCGGGTTTTTCAGTAAATTCTAAGTTTTTCAGTGCAACTCACTCATATACTATGTACTATAGTGTGCATTTCGTCTAATGCGGGTTTTTCAGTAAATTCTAAGTTTTTCAGTGCAACTCACTCATATACAATGTACTACACTGTGCATTTCGTCTAATGCGGATTTTTCATTAAATTCTAGGTTTTTCAGTGCAACTCACTCATATACATTATACTACACTGTGCATTTCGTCTAATGCGGGTTTTTCAGTAAATTCTAAGTTTTTCATGCAACTCACTCATATACAATGTACTACACTGTGCATTTCGTCTAATTCGGGTTTTTTCAGTAAATTCTAAGTTTTTCAGTGCAACTCACTCATATACTATGCACTACAGTGTGCATTTCGTCTAATGCGGGTTTTTCAGTAAATTCTAAGTTTTTCAGTGCAACTCACTCATATACAATGTACTACACTGTGCATTTCGTCTAATGCGGGTTTTTCAGTAAATTCTAAATTTTTCAGTGCAACTCACTCAAATACAATGTACTACACTGTGCATTTCGTCTAATGCGGGTTTTTCAGTAAATTCTAAGTTTTTCAGTGCAACTCACTCATATACTATGTACTACAGTGTGCATTTCGTCTAATGCGGGTTTTTCAGTAAATTCTAAGTTTTTCAGTGCAACTCACTCATATACAATGTGAGTTGCACTGAAAAACTTAGAATTTACTGAAAAACCCGCATTAGACGAAATGCACACTGTAGTACATAGTATATGAGTGAGTTGCACTGAAAAACTTAGAATTTACTGAAAAAACCCGCATTAGACGAAATGCACAGTGTAGTACATTGTATTTGAGTGAGTTGCACTGAAAAATTTAGAATTTACTGAAAAACCCGCATTAGACGAAATGCACAGTGTAGTACATTGTATATGAGTGAGTTGCACTGAAAAACTTAGAATTTACTGAAAAACCCGCATTAGACGAAATGCACACTGTAGTGCATAGTATATGAGTGAGTTGCACTGAAAAACTTAGGAATTTACTGAAAAACCCGAATTAGACGAAATGCACAGTGTAGTACATTGTATATGAGTGAGTTGCATGAAAAAACTTAGAATTTACTGAAAAACCCGCATTAGACGAAATGCACAGTGTAGTATAATGTATATGAGTGAGTTGCACTGAAAAACCTAGAATTTAATGAAAAATCCGCATTAGACGAAATGCACAGTGTAGTACATTGTATATGAGTGAGTTGCACTGAAAAACTTAGAATTTACTGAAAAACCCGCATTAGACGAAATGCACACTATAGTACATAGTATATGAGTGAGTTGCACTGAAAAACTTAGAATTTACTGAAAAACCCGCATTAGACAAAATGCACACTGTAGTATATAGTATATGAGTGAGTTGCACTGAAAAACTTAGAATTTACTGAAAAACCCGCATTAGACGAAATGCACAGTGTAGTACATTGTATATGAGTGAGTTGCACTGAAAAACTTAGAATTTACTGAAAAACCCGCATTAGACGAAATGCACAGTGTAGTACATTGTATTTGAGTGAGTTGCACTGAAAAACTTAGAATTTACTGAAAAACCCGCATTAGACGAAATGCACAGTGTAGTACATTGTATATGAGTGAGTTGCATTGAAAAACTTAGAATTTACTGAAAAACCCGCATTAGACGAAATGCACAGTGTAGTACATTGTATATGAGTGAGTTGCACTGAAACACTTAGAATTTACTGAAAAACCCGCATTAGACGAAATGCACAGTTTAGTATAATGTATATGAGTGAGTTGCACTGAAAAACCTAGAATTTACTGAAAAACCCGCATTAGACGAAATGCCACAGTGTGAGTACATAGTATATGAGTGAGTTGCACTGAAAAACTTAGAATTTACTGAAAAACCCGCATTAGACGAAATGCACACTGTAGTACATAGTATATGAGTGAGTTGCACTGAAAAACTTAGAATTTACTGAAAAACCCGCATTAGACGAAATGCACACTGTAGTACATAGTATATGAGTGAGTTGCACTGAAAAACTTAGAATTTACTGAAAAACCCGCATTAGACGAAATGCACAGTGTAGTACATTGTATATGAGTGAGTTGCACTGAAAAACTTAGAATTTACTGAAAAACCCGCATTTGACGAAATGCACAGTGTAGTACATTGTATATGAGTGAGTTGCACTGAAAAACTTAGAATTTACTGAAAAACCCGAATTAGACGAAATGCACAGTGTAGTATAATGTATATGAGTGAGTTGCACTGAAAAACCTAGAATTTAATGAAAAATCCGCATTAGACGAAATGCACAGTGTAGTACATTGTATATGAGTGAGTTGCACTGAAAACTTAGAATTTACTGAAAAACCCGCATTAGACGAAATGCACACTATAGTACATAGAATATGAGTGAGTTGCACTGAAAAACTTAGAATTTACTGAAAAACCCGCATTAGACGAAATGCACAGTGTAGTACATTGTATATGAGTGAGTTGCACTGAAAAACTTAGAATTTACTGAAAAACCCGCATTAGACGAAATGCACACTGTAGTACATAGTATATGAGTGAGTTGCACTGAAAAACTTAGAATTTACTGAAAAACCCGCATTAGACGAAATGCACACTATAGTACATAGTATATGAGTGAGTTGCACTGAAAAAACTTAGAATTTACTGAAAAAACCCGCATTAGACAAAATGCACACTGTAGTAACATAGGTATATGAGTGAGTTGCACTGAAAAACTTAGAATTTACTGAAAAACCCGCATTAGACGAAATGCACAGTGTAGTACATTGTATATGAGTGAGTTGCACTGAAAAACTTAGAATTTACTGAAAAACCCGCATTAGACGAAATGCACAGTGTAGTACATTGTATTGAGTGAGTTGCACTGAAAAACTTAGAATTTACTGAAAAACCCGCATTAGACGAAATGCACAGTGTAGTACATTGTATATGAGTGAGTTGCATTGAAAAACTTAGAATTTACTGAAAAACCCGCATTAGACGAAATGCACACTATAGTACATAGTATATGAGTGAGTTGCACTGAAAAACTTAGAATTTACTGAAAAACCCGCATTAGACGAAATGCACAGTGTAGTACATTGTATATGAGTGAGTTGCCACTGAAAAACTTAGAATTTACTGAAAAACCCGCATTAGACGAAATGCACACTGTAGTACATAGTATATGAGTGAGTTGCACTGAAAAACTTAGAATTTACTGAAAAAACCCGCATTAGACGAAATGCACACTATAGTACATAGTATATGAGTGAGTTGCACTGAAAAACTTAGAATACTGAAAAACCCGCATTAGACAAAATGCACACTGTAGTACATAGTATATGAGTGAGTTGCACTGAAAAACTTAGAATTTACTGAAAAACCCCGCATTAGACGAAATGCACAGTGTAGTACATTGTATATGAGTGAGTTGCACTGAAAAACTTAGAATTTACTGAAAAACCCGCATTAGACGAAATGCACAGTGTAGTACATTGTATTTGAGTGAGTTGCACTGAAAAACTTAGAATTTACTGAAAAACCCGCATTAGACGGAAATGCACAGTGTAGTACATTGTATATGAGTGAGTTGCATTGAAAAACTTAGAATTTACTGGAAAAAACCCGCATTAGACGAAATGCACAGTGTAGTATAATGTATATGAGTGAGTTGCACTGAAAAACCTAGAATTTACTGAAAAATCCGCATTAGACGAAATGCACAGTGTAGTACATTGTATATGGAGTGAGTTGCACTGAAAAACTTAGAATTTACTGAAAAACCCGCATTAGACGAAATGCAACACTATAGTACATAGTATATGAGTGAGTTGCAACTGAAAAACCTTAGAATTTACTGAAAAACCCGCATTAGACGAAATGCACAGTGTAGTACATTGTATATGAGTGAGTGCACTGAAAAACTTAGAATTTACTGAAAAACCCGCATTAGACGAAATGCACACTGTAGTACATAGTATATGAGTGAGTTGCACTGAAAAACTTAGAATTTACTGAAAAACCCGCATTAGACTGAAATGCACACTATAGTACATAGTATATGAGTGAGTTGCACTGAAAAACTTAGAATTTACCTGAAAAACCCGCATTAGACGAAATGCACAGTGTAGTACATTGTATATGAGTGAGTTGCACTGAAAACTTAGAATTTACTGAAAAACCCGCATTAGACGAAATGCACACTGTAGTACATAGTATATGAGTGAGTTGCACTGAAAAACTTAGAATTTACTGAAAAAACCCGCATTAGACGAAATGCACAGTGTAGTACATTGTATTTGAGTGAGTTGCACTGAAAAATTTAGAAATTTACTGAAAAACCCGCATTAGACGAAATGCACAGTGTAGTACATTGTATATGAGTGAGTTGTATTGAAAAACTTAGAATTTACTGAAAAAACCCGCATTAGACGAAATGCACAGTGTAGTATAATGTATATGAGTGAGTTGCACTGAAAAACCTAGAATTTACTGAAAAATCCGCATTAGACGAAATGCACAGTGTAGTACATTGTATATGAGTGAGTTGCACTGAAAAAACTTAGAATTTACTGAAAAACCCGCATTAGACGAAATGCACACTATAGTACATAGTATATGAGTGAGTTGCACTGAAAAACTTAGAATTTACTGAAAAACCCGCATTAGACGAAATGCACAGTGTAGTACATTGTATATGAGTGAGTTGCACTGAAAAACTTAGAATTTACTGAAAAACCCGCATTAGACGAAATGCACACTGTAGTACATAGTATATGAGTGAGTTGCACTGAAAAACTTAGAATTTACTGAAAAACTCGAATTAGACGAAATGCACAGTGTAGTACATTGTATATGAGTGAGTTGCATGAAAAACTTAGAATTTACTGAAAAACCCGCATTAGACGAAATGCACAGTGTAGTATAATGTATATGAGTGAGTTGCACTGAAAAACCTAGAATTTAATGAAAAATCCGCATTAGACGAAATGCACAGTGTAGTACATTGTATATGAGTGAGTTGCACTGAAAAACTTAGAATTTACTGAAAAACCCGCATTAGACGAAATGCACACTATAGTACATAGTATATGAGTGAGTTGCACTGAAAAACTTAGAATTTACTGAAAAACCCGCATTAGACGAAATGCACAGTGTAGTACATTGTATATGAGTGAGTTGCACTGAAAAACTTAGAATTTACTGAAAAACCCGCATTAGACGAAATGCACACTGTAGTACATAGTATATGAGTGAGTTGGTTGCACTGAAAAACTTAGAATTTACTGAAAAACCCGCATTAGACGAAATGCACACTGTAGTACATAGTATATGAGTGAGTTGCACTGAAAAACTTAGAATTTACTGAAAAACCCGCATTAGACGAAATGCACAGTGTAGTACATTGTATATGAGTGAGTTGCACTGAAAAACTTAGAATTTACTGAAAAACCCGCATTAGACGAAATGCACAGTGTAGTACATTGTATATGAGTGAGTTGCACTGAAAAACTTAGAATTTACTGAAAAACCCGCATTAGACGAAATGCACAGTGTAGTACATTGTATATGAGTGAGTTGCACTGAAAAACCTTAGAATTTACTGAAAAACCCGCATTAGACGAAATGCACAGTGTAGTACATTGTATATGAGTGAGTTGCACTGAAAAACTTAGAATTTACTGAAAAACCCGCATTAGACGAAATGCACACTGTAGTACATAGTATATGAGTGAGTTGCACTGAAAAACTTAGAATTTACTGAAAAACCCGCATTAGACGAAATGCACAGTGTAGTACATTGTATATGAGTGAGTTGCACTGAAAAACTTAGAATTTACTGAAAAACCCGCATTAGACGAAATGCACACTGTAGTACATAGTATATGAGTGAGTTGCACTGAAAAACTTAGAATTTACTGAAAAACCCGCATTAGACGAAATGCACAGTGTAGTACATTGTATATGAGTGAGTTGCACTGAAAAACTTAGAATTTACTGAAAAACCCGCATTAGACGAAATGCACAGTGTAGTACATTGTATATGAGTGAGTTGCACTGAAAAACTTAGAATTTACTGAAAAACCCGCATTAGACGAAATGCACAGTGTAGTATAATGTATATGAGTGAGTTGCACTGAAAAACCTAGAATTTACTGAAAAATCCGCATTAGACGAAATGCACAGTGTAGTACATTGTATATGAGTGAGTTGCACTGAAAAACTTAGAATTTACTGAAAACCCGCATTAGACGAAATGCACACTATAGTACATAGTATATGAGTGAGTTGCACTGAAAAACTTAGAATTTACTGAAAAACCCGCATTAGACGAAATGCACAGTGTAGTACATTGTATATGAGTGAGTTGCACTGAAAAACTTAGAATTTACTGAAAAACCCGCATTAGACGAAATGCACACTGTAGTACATAGTATATGAGTGAGTTGCACTGAAAAACTTAGAATTTACTGAAAAACCCGCATTAGACGAAATGCACAGTGTAGTACATTGTATATGAGTGAGTTGCACTGAAAAACTTAGAATTTACTGAAAAACCCGCATTAGACGAAATGCACAGTGTAGTACATTGTATATGAGTGAGTTGCACTGAAAAACTTAGAATTTACTGAAAAACCCGCATTAGACGAAATGCACAGTGTAGTACATAGTATATGAGTGAGTTGCACTGAAAAACTTAGAATTTACTGAAAAACCCGAATTAGACGAAATGCACAGTGTAGTACATTGTATATGAGTGAGTTGCACTGAAAAACTTAGAATTTACTGAAAAACCCGCATTAGACGAAATGCACAGTGTAGTACATAGTATATGAGTGAGTTGCACTGAAAAACTTAGAATTTACTGAAAATCCCGCATTAGACGAAATGCACAGTGTAGTACATTGTATATGAGTGAGTTGCACTGAAAAACTTAGAATTTACTGAAAAACCCGCATTAGACGAAATGCACACTGTAGTACATAGTATATGAGTGAGTTGCACTGAAAAACTTAGAATTTACTGAAAAACCCGCATTAGACGAAATGCACACTGTAGTACATAGTATATGAGTGAGTTGCACTGAAAAACTTAGAATTTACTGAAAAACCCGCATTAGACGAAATGCACAGTGTAGTACATTGTATATGAGTGAGTTGCACTGAAAAACTTAGAATTTACTGAAAAACCCGCATTAGACGAAATGCACACTGTAGTACATAGTATATGAGTGAGTTGCACTGAAAAACTTAGAATTTACTGAAAAACCCGCATTAGACGAAATGCACAGTGTAGTACATTGTATATGAGTGAGTTGCACTGAAACACTTAGAATTTACTGAAAAACCCGCATTAGACGAAATGCACAGTTTAGTATAATGTATATGAGTGAGTTGCACTGAAAAACCTAGAATTTACTGAAAAACCCGCATTAGACGAAATGCACAGTGTAGTACATAGTATATGAGTGAGTTGCACTGAAAAACTTAGAATTTACTGAAAAACCCGCATTAGACGAAATGCACAGTGTAGTACATAGTATATGAGTGAGTTGCACTGAAAAACTTAGAATTTACTGAAAAACCCGCATTAGACGAAATGCACACTGTAGTACATAGTATATGAGTGAGGTGCACTGAAAAACTTAGAATTTACTGAAAAACCCGCATTAGACGAAATGCACACTGTAGTACATAGTATATGAGTGAGTTGCACTGAAAAACTTAGAATTTACTGAAAAACCCGCATTAGACGAAATGCACAGTGTAGTACATTGTATATGAGTGAGTTGCACTGAAAAACTTAGAATTTACTGAAAAACCCGCATTAGACGAAATGCACAGTGTAGTACATTGTATATGAGTGAGTTGCACTTGAAAAACTTAGAATTTACTGAAAAACCCGCATTAGACGAAATGCACACTATAGTACATAGTATATGAGTGAGTTGCACTGAAAAACTTAGAATTTACTGAAAAACCCGCATTAGACGAAATGCACAGTGTAGTACATTGTATATGAGTGAGTTGCACTGAAAAACTTAGAATTTACTGAAAAACCCGCATTAGACGAAATGCACACTGTAGTACATAGTATATGAGTGAGTTGCACTGAAAAACTTAGAATTTACTGAAAAACCCGCATTAGACGAAATGCACAGTGTAGTACATTGTATATGAGTGAGTTGCACTGAAAAACTTAGAATTTACTGAAAAACCCGCATTAGACGAAATGCACAGTGTAGTACATTGTATATGAGTGAGTTGCACTGAAAAACTTAGAATTTACTGAAAAACCCGCATTAGACGAAATGCACAGTGTAGTACATAGTATATGAGTGAGTTGCACTGAAAAACTTAGAATTTACTGAAAAACCCGAATTAGACGAAATGCACAGTGTAGTACATTGTATATGAGTGAGTTGCACTGAAAAACTTAGAATTTACTGAAAAACCCGCATTAGACGAAATGTACAGTGTAGTATAATGTATATGAGTGAGTTGCACTGAAAAACCTAGAATTTAATGAAAAATCCGCATTAGACGAAATGCACAGTGTAGTACATTGTATATGAGTGAGTTGCACTGAAAAACTTAGAATTTACTGAAAAACCCGCATTAGACGAAATGCACAGTGTAGTACATTGTATATGAGTGAGTTGCACTGAAAAACTTAGAATTTACTGAAAAACCCGCATTAGACGAAATGCACACTGTAGTACATAGTATATGAGTGAGTTGCACTGAAAAACTTAGAATTTACTGAAAAACCCGCATTAGACGAAATGCACACTGTAGTACATAGTATATGAGTGAGTTGCACTGAAAAACTTAGAATTTACTGAAAAACCCGCATTAGACAAAATGCACACTGTAGTACATAGTATATGAGTGAGTTTCACTGAAAAACTTAGAATTTACTGAAAAACCCGCATTAGACGAAATGCACAGTGTAGTACATTGTATATGAGTGAGTTGCACTGAAAAACTTAGAATTTACTGAAAAACCCGCATTAGACGAAATGCACAGTGTAGTACATTGTATATGAGTGAGTTGCACTGAAAAACTTAGAATTTACTGAAAAACCCGCATTAGACGAAATGCACAGTGTAGTACATTGTATATGAGTGAGTTGCACTGAAAAACTTAGAATTTACTGAAAAACCCGCATTAGACGAAATGCACACTGTAGTACATAGTATATGAGTGAGTTGCACTGAAAAACTTAGAATTTACTGAAAAACCCGCATTAGACGAAATGCACACTGTAGTACATAGTATATGAGTGAGTTGCACTGAAAAACTTAGAATTTACTGAAAAACCCGCATTAGACGAAATGCACAGTGTAGTACATTGTATATGAGTGAGTTGCACTGAAAAACTTAGAATTTACTGAAAAACCCGCATTAGACGAAATGCACAGTGTAGTACATTGTATATGAGTGAGTTGCATTGAAAAACTTAGAATTTACTGAAAAACCCGCATTAGACGAAATGCACAGTGTAGTATAATGTATATGAGTGAGTTGCACTGAAAAACCTAGAATTTACTGAAAAATCCGCATTAGACGAAATGCACAGTGTAGTACATTGTATATGAGTGAGTTGCACTGAAAAACTTAGAATTTACTGAAAAACCCGCATTAGACGAAATGCACACTATAGTACATAGTATATGAGTGAGTTGCACTGAAAAACTTAGAATTTACTGAAAAACCCGCATTAGACGAAATGCACAGTGTAGTACATTGTATATGAGTGAGTTGCACTGAAAAACTTAGAATTTACTGAAAAACCCGCATTAGACGAAATGCACACTGTAGTACATAGTATATGAGTGAGTTGCACTGAAAAACTTAGAATTTACTGAAAAACCCGCATTAGACGAAATGCACAGTGTAGTACATTGTATATGAGTGAGTTGCACTGAAAAACTTAGAATTTACTGAAAAACCCGCATTAGACGAAATGCACAGTGTAGTACATTGTATATGAGTGAGTTGCACTGAAAAACTTAGAATTTACTGAAAAACCCGCATTAGACGAAATGCACAGTGTAGTATAATGTATATGAGTGAGTTGCACTGAAAAACCTAGAATTTACTGAAAAATCCGCATTAGACGAAATGCACAGTGTAGTACATTGTATATGAGTGAGTTGCACTGAAAAACTTAGAATTTACTGAAAAACCCGCATTAGACGAAATGCACACTATAGTACATAGTATATGAGTGAGTTGCACTGAAAAACTTAGAATTTACTGAAAAACCCGCATTAGACGAAATGCACAGTGTAGTACATTGTATATGAGTGAGTTGCACTGAAAAACTTAGAATTTACTGAAAAACCCGCATTAGACGAAATGCACACTGTAGTACATAGTATATGAGTGAGTTGCACTGAAAAACTTAGAATTTACTGAAAAACCCGCATTAGACGAAATGCACAGTGTAGTACATTGTATATGAGTGAGTTGCACTGAAAAACTTAGAATTTACTGAAAAACCCGCATTAGACGAAATGCACAGTGTAGTACATTGTATATGAGTGAGTTGCACTGAAAAACTTAGAATTTACTGAAAAACCCGCATTAGACGAAATGCACAGTGTAGTACATAGTATATGAGTGAGTTGCACTGAAAAACTTAGAATTTACTGAAAAACCCGAATTAGACGAAATGCACAGTGTAGTACATTGTATATGAGTGAGTTGCACTGAAAAACTTAGAATTTACTGAAAAACCCGCATTAGACGAAATGCACAGTGTAGTACATAGTATATGAGTGAGTTGCACTGAAAAACTTAGAATTTACTGAAAATCCCGCATTAGACGAAATGCACAGTGTAGTACATTGTATATGAGTGAGTTGCACTGAAAAACTTAGAATTTACTGAAAAACCCGCATTAGACGAAATGCACACTGTAGTACATAGTATATGAGTGAGTTGCACTGAAAAACTTAGAATTTACTGAAAAACCCGCATTAGACGAAATGCACACTGTAGTACATAGTATATGAGTGAGTTGCACTGAAAAACTTAGAATTTACTGAAAAACCCGCATTAGACGAAATGCACAGTGTAGTACATTGTATATGAGTGAGTTGCACTGAAAAACTTAGAATTTACTGAAAAACCCGCATTAGACGAAATGCACACTGTAGTACATAGTATATGAGTGAGTTGCACTGAAAAACTTAGAATTTACTGAAAAACCCGCATTAGACGAAATGCACAGTGTAGTACATTGTATATGAGTGAGTTGCACTGAAACACTTAGAATTTACTGAAAAACCCGCATTAGACGAAATGCACAGTTTAGTATAATGTATATGAGTGAGTTGCACTGAAAAACCTAGAATTTACTGAAAAACCCGCATTAGACGAAATGCACAGTGTAGTACATAGTATATGAGTGAGTTGCACTGAAAAACTTAGAATTTACTGAAAAACCCGCATTAGACGAAATGCACAGTGTAGTACATAGTATATGAGTGAGTTGCACTGAAAAACTTAGAATTTACTGAAAAACCCGCATTAGACGAAATGCACACTGTAGTACATAGTATATGAGTGAGGTGCACTGAAAAACTTAGAATTTACTGAAAAACCCGCATTAGACGAAATGCACACTGTAGTACATAGTATATGAGTGAGTTGCACTGAAAAACTTAGAATTTACTGAAAAACCCGCATTAGACGAAATGCACAGTGTAGTACATTGTATATGAGTGAGTTGCACTGAAAAACTTAGAATTTACTGAAAAACCCGCATTAGACGAAATGCACAGTGTAGTACATTGTATATGAGTGAGTTGCATTGAAAAACTTAGAATTTACTGAAAAACTCGCATTAGACGAAATGCACACTATAGTACATAGTATATGAGTGAGTTGCACTGAAAAACTTAGAATTTACTGAAAAACCCGCATTAGACGAAATGCACAGTGTAGTACATTGTATATGAGTGAGTTGCACTGAAAAACTTAGAATTTACTGAAAAACCCGCATTAGACGAAATGCACACTGTAGTACATAGTATATGAGTGAGTTGCACTGAAAAACTTAGAATTTACTGAAAAACCCGCATTAGACGAAATGCACAGTGTAGTACATTGTATATGAGTGAGTTGCACTGAAAAACTTAGAATTTACTGAAAAACCCGCATTAGACGAAATGCACAGTGTAGTACATTGTATATGAGTGAGTTGCACTGAAAAACTTAGAATTTACTGAAAAACCCGCATTAGACGAAATGCACAGTGTAGTACATAGTATATGAGTGAGTTGCACTGAAAAACTTAGAATTTACTGAAAAACCCGAATTAGACGAAATGCACAGTGTAGTACATTGTATATGAGTGAGTTGCACTGAAAAACTTAGAATTTACTGAAAAACCCGCATTAGACGAAATGCACAGTGTAGTATAATGTATATGAGTGAGTTGCACTGAAAAACCTAGAATTTAATGAAAAATCCGCATTAGACGAAATGCACAGTGTAGTACATTGTATATGAGTGAGTTGCACTGAAAAACTTAGAATTTACTGAAAAACCCGCATTAGACGAAATGCACAGTGTAGTACATTGTATATGAGTGAGTTGCACTGAAAAACTTAGAATTTACTGAAAAACCCGCATTAGACGAAATGCACACTGTAGTACATAGTATATGAGTGAGTTGCACTGAAAAACTTAGAATTTACTGAAAAACCCGCATTAGACGAAATGCACACTGTAGTACATAGTATATGAGTGAGTTGCACTGAAAAACTTAGAATTTACTGAAAAACCCGCATTAGACAAAATGCACACTGTAGTACATAGTATATGAGTGAGTTTCACTGAAAAACTTAGAATTTACTGAAAAACCCGCATTAGACGAAATGCACAGTGTAGTACATTGTATATGAGTGAGTTGCACTGAAAAACTTAGAATTTACTGAAAAACCCGCATTAGACGAAATGCACAGTGTAGTACATTGTATATGAGTGAGTTGCACTGAAAAACTTAGAATTTACTGAAAAACCCGCATTAGACGAAATGCACAGTGTAGTACATTGTATATGAGTGAGTTGCATTGAAAAACTTAGAATTTACTGAAAAACCCGCATTAGACGAAATGCACAGTGTAGTATAATGTATATGAGTGAGTTGCACTGAAAAACCTAGAATTTACTGAAAAATCCGCATTAGACGAAATGCACAGTGTAGTACATTGTATATGAGTGAGTTGCACTGAAAAACTTAGAATTTACTGAAAAACCCGCATTAGACGAAATGCACAGTGTAGTACATTGTATATGAGTGAGTTGCACTGAAACACTTAGAATTTACTGAAAAACCCGCATTAGACGAAATGCACAGTTTAGTATAATGTATATGAGTGAGTTGCACTGAAAAACCTAGAATTTACTGAAAAACCCGCATTAGACGAAATGCACAGTGTAGTACATAGTATATGAGTGAGTTGCACTGAAAAACTTAGAATTTACTGAAAAACCCGCATTAGACGAAATGCACAGTGTAGTACATTGTATATGAGTGAGTTGCACTGAAAAACTTAGAATTTACTGAAAAACCCGCATTAGACGAAATGCACACTGTAGTACATAGTATATGAGTGAGTTGCACTGAAAAACTTAGAATTTACTGAAAAACCCGCATTAGACGAAATGCACACTGTAGTACATAGTATATGAGTGAGTTGCACTGAAAAACTTAGAATTTACTGAAAAACCCGCATTAGACGAAATGCACAGTGTAGTACATTGTATATGAGTGAGTTGCACTGAAAAACTTAGAATTTACTGAAAAACCCGCATTTGACGAAATGCACAGTGTAGTACATTGTATATGAGTGAGTTGCACTGAAAAACTTAGAATTTACTGAAAAACCCGAATTAGACGAAATGCACAGTGTAGTATAATGTATATGAGTGAGTTGCACTGAAAAACCTAGAATTTAATGAAAAATCCGCATTAGACGAAATGCACAGTGTAGTACATTGTATATGAGTGAGTTGCACTGAAAAACTTAGAATTTACTGAAAAACCCGCATTAGACGAAATGCACACTATAGTACATAGTATATGAGTGAGTTGCACTGAAAAACTTAGAATTTACTGAAAAACCCGCATTAGACGAAATGCACAGTGTAGTACATTGTATATGAGTGAGTTGCACTGAAAAACTTAGAATTTACTGAAAAACCCGCATTAGACGAAATGCACACTGTAGTACATAGTATATGAGTGAGTTGCACTGAAAAACTTAGAATTTACTGAAAACCCGCATTAGACGAAATGCACACTATAGTACATAGTATATGAGTGAGTTGCACTGAAAAACTTAGAATTTACTGAAAAACCCGCATTAGACGAAATGCACAGTGTAGTACATTGTATATGAGTGAGTTGCACTGAAACACTTAGAATTTACTGAAAAACCCGCATTAGACGAAATGCACAGTTTAGTATAATGTATATGAGTGAGTTGCACTGAAAAACCTAGAATTTACTGAAAAACCCGCATTAGACGAAATGCACAGTGTAGTACATAGTATATGAGTGAGTTGCACTGAAAAACTTAGAATTTACTGAAAAACCCGCATTAGACGAAATGCACAGTGTAGTACATTGTATATGAGTGAGTTGCACTGAAAAACTTAGAATTTACTGAAAAACCCGCATTAGACGAAATGCACACTGTAGTACATAGTATATGAGTGAGTTGCACTGAAAAACTTAGAATTTACTGAAAAACCCGCATTAGACGAAATGCACACTGTAGTACATAGTATATGAGTGAGTTGCACTGAAAAACTTAGAATTTACTGAAAAACCCGCATTAGACGAAATGCACAGTGTAGTACATTGTATATGAGTGAGTTGCACTGAAAAACTTAGAATTTACTGAAAAACCCGCATTTGACGAAATGCACAGTGTAGTACATTGTATATGAGTGAGTTGCACTGAAAAACTTAGAATTTACTGAAAAACCCGAATTAGACGAAATGCACAGTGTAGTATAATGTATATGAGTGAGTTGCACTGAAAAACCTAGAATTTAATGAAAAATCCGCATTAGACGAAATGCACAGTGTAGTACATTGTATATGAGTGAGTTGCACTGAAAAACTTAGAATTTACTGAAAAACCCGCATTAGACGAAATGCACACTATAGTACATAGTATATGAGTGAGTTGCACTGAAAAACTTAGAATTTACTGAAAAACCCGCATTAGACGAAATGCACAGTGTAGTACATTGTATATGAGTGAGTTGCACTGAAAAACTTAGAATTTACTGAAAAACCCGCATTAGACGAAATGCACACTGTAGTACATAGTATATGAGTGAGTTGCACTGAAAAACTTAGAATTTACTGAAAAACCCGCATTAGACGAAATGCACACTATAGTACATAGTATATGAGTGAGTTGCACTGAAAAACTTAGAATTTACTGAAAAACCCGCATTAGACGAAATGCACAGTGTAGTACATTGTATATGAGTGAGTTGCACTGAAAAACTTAGAATTTACTGAAAAACCCGCATTAGACGAAATGCACACTGTAGTACATAGTATATGAGTGAGTTGCACTGAAAAACTTAGAATTTACTGAAAAACCCGCATTAGACGAAATGCACAGTGTAGTACATTGTATTTGAGTGAGTTGCACTGAAAAATTTAGAATTTACTGAAAAACCCGCATTAGACGAAATGCACAGTGTAGTACATTGTATATGAGTGAGTTGCACTGAAACACTTAGAATTTACTGAAAAACCCGCATTAGACGAAATGCACAGTGTAGTATAATGTATATGAGTGAGTTGCACTGAAAAAGCTAGAATTTACTGAAAAATCCGCATTAGACGAAATGCACAGTGTAGTACATTGTATATGAGTGAGTTGCACTGAAAAACTTAGAATTTACTGAAAAACCCGCATTAGACGAAATGCACACTATAGTACATAGTATATGAGTGAGTTGCACTGAAAAACTTAGAATTTACTGAAAAACACGCATTAGACGAAATGCACAGTGTAGTACATTGTATATGAGTGAGTTGCACTGAAAAACTTAGAATTTACTGAAAAACCCGCATTAGACGAAATGCACAGTGTAGTACATTGTATATGAGTGAGTTGCACTGAAAAACTTAGAATTTACTGAAAAACCCGCATTAGACGAAATGCACAGTGTAGTACATTGTATATGAGTGAGTTGCATTGAAAAACTTAGAATTTACTGAAAAACCCGCATTAGACGAAATGCACAGTGTAGTATAATGTATATGAGTGAGTTGCACTGAAAAACCTAGAATTTACTGAAAAATCCGCATTAGACGAAATGCACAGTGTAGTACATTGTATATGAGTGAGTTGCACTGAAAAACTTAGAATTTACTGAAAAACCCGCATTAGACGAAATGCACAGTGTAGTACATTGTATATGAGTGAGTTGCACTGAAACACTTAGAATTTACTGAAAAACCCGCATTAGACGAAATGCACAGTTTAGTATAATGTATATGAGTGAGTTGCACTGAAAAACCTAGAATTTACTGAAAAACCCGCATTAGACGAAATGCACAGTGTAGTACATAGTATATGAGTGAGTTGCACTGAAAAACTTAGAATTTACTGAAAAACCCGCATTAGACGAAATGCACAGTGTAGTACATTGTATATGAGTGAGTTGCACTGAAAAACTTAGAATTTACTGAAAAACCCGCATTAGACGAAATGCACACTATAGTACATAGTATATGAGTGAGTTGCACTGAAAAACTTAGAATTTACTGAAAAACACGCATTAGACGAAATGCACAGTGTAGTACATTGTATATGAGTGAGTTGCACTGAAAAACTTAGAATTTACTGAAAAACCCGCATTAGACGAAATGCACAGTGTAGTACATTGTATATGAGTGAGTTGCACTGAAAAACTTAGAATTTACTGAAAAACCCGCATTAGACGAAATGCACAGTGTAGTACATTGTATATGAGTGAGTTGCATTGAAAAACTTAGAATTTACTGAAAAACCCGCATTAGACGAAATGCACAGTGTAGTATAATGTATATGAGTGAGTTGCACTGAAAAACCTAGAATTTACTGAAAAATCCGCATTAGACGAAATGCACAGTGTAGTACATTGTATATGAGTGAGTTGCACTGAAAAACTTAGAATTTACTGAAAAACCCGCATTAGACGAAATGCACAGTGTAGTACATTGTATATGAGTGAGTTGCACTGAAACACTTTGAATTTACTGAAAAACCCGCATTAGACGAAATGCACAGTTTAGTATAATGTATATGAGTGAGTTGCACTGAAAAACCTAGAATTTACTGAAAAACCCGCATTAGACGAAATGCACAGTGTAGTACATAGTATATGAGTGAGTTGCACTGAAAAACTTAGAATTTACTGAAAAACCCGCATTAGACGAAATGCACAGTGTAGTACATTGTATATGAGTGAGTTGCACTGAAAAACTTAGAATTTACTGAAAAACCCGCATTAGACGAAATGCACACTGTAGTACATAGTATATGAGTGAGTTGCACTGAAAAACTTAGAATTTACTGAAAAACCCGCATTAGACGAAATGCACACTGTAGTACATAGTATATGAGTGAGTTGCACTGAAAAACTTAGAATTTACTGAAAAACCCGCATTAGACGAAATGCACAGTGTAGTACATTGTATATGAGTGAGTTGCACTGAAAAACTTAGAATTTACTGAAAAACCCGCATTTGACGAAATGCACAGTGTAGTACATTGTATATGAGTGAGTTGCACTGAAAAACTTAGAATTTACTGAAAAACCCGAATTAGACGAAATGCACAGTGTAGTATAATGTATATGAGTGAGTTGCACTGAAAAACCTAGAATTTAATGAAAAATCCGCATTAGACGAAATGCAGGGTGTAGTACATTGTATATGAGTGAGTTGCACTGAAAAACTTAGAATTTACTGAAAAACCCGCATTAGACGAAATGCACACTATAGTACATAGTATATGAGTGAGTTGCACTGAAAAACTTAGAATTTACTGAAAAACCCGCATTAGACGAAATGCACAGTGTAGTACATTGTATATGAGTGAGTTGCACTGAAAAACTTAGAATTTACTGAAAAACCCGCATTAGACGAAATGCACACTGTAGTACATAGTATATGAGTGAGTTGCACTGAAAAACTTAGAATTTACTGAAAAACCCGCATTAGACGAAATGCACACTATAGTACATAGTATATGAGTGAGTTGCACTGAAAAACTTAGAATTTACTGAAAAACCCGCATTAGACAAAATGCACACTGTAGTACATAGTATATGAGTGAGTTGCACTGAAAAACTTTGAATTTACTGAAAAACCCGCATTAGACGAAATGCACAGTGTAGTTCATTGTATATGAGTGAGTTGCACTGAAAAACTTAGAATTTACTGAAAAACCCGCATTAGACGAAATGCACAGTGTAGTACATTGTATTTGAGTGAGTTGCACTGAAAAACTTAGAATTTACTGAAAAACCCGCATTAGACGAAATGCACAGTGTAGTACATTGTATATGAGTGAGTTGCATTGAAAAACTTAGAATTTACTGAAAAACCCGCATTAGACGAAATGCACAGTGTAGTATAATGTATATGAGTGAGTTGCACTGAAAAACCTAGAATTTACTGAAAAATCCGCATTAGACGAAATGCACAGTGTAGTACATTGTATATGAGTGAGTTGCACTGAAAAACTTAGAATTTACTGAAAAACCCGCATTAGACGAAATGCACACTATAGTACATAGTATATGAGTGAGTTGCACTGAAAAACTTAGAATTTACTGAAAAACCCGCATTAGACGAAATGCACAGTGTAGTACATTGTATATGAGTGAGTTGCACTGAAAAACTTAGAATTTACTGAAAAACCCGCATTAGACGAAATGCACACTGTAGTACATAGTATATGAGTGAGTTGCACTGAAAAACTTAGAATTTACTGAAAAACCCGCATTAGACGAAATGCACACTATAGTACATAGTATATGAGTGAGTTGCACTGAAAAACTTAGAATTTACTGAAAAACCCGCATTAGACGAAATGCACAGTGTAGTACATTGTATATGAGTGAGTTGCACTGAAAAACTTAGAATTTACTGAAAAACCCGCATTAGACGAAATGCACACTGTAGTACATAGTATATGAGTGAGTTGCACTGAAAAACTTAGAATTTACTGAAAAACCCGCATTAGACGAAATGCACAGTGTAGTACATTGTATTTGAGTGAGTTGCACTGAAAAATTTAGAATTTACTGAAAAACCCGCATTAGACGAAATGCACAGTGTAGTACATTGTATATGAGTGAGTTGCACTGAAACACTTAGAATTTACTGAAAAACCCGCATTAGACGAAATGCACAGTGTAGTATAATGTATATGAGTGAGTTGCACTGAAAAAGCTAGAATTTACTGAAAAATCCGCATTAGACGAAATGCACAGTGTAGTACATTGTATATGAGTGAGTTGCACTGAAAAACTTAGAATTTACTGAAAAACGCGCATTAGACGAAATGCACACTATAGTACATAGTATATGAGTGAGTTGCACTGAAAAACTTAGAATTTACTGAAAAACACGCATTAGACGAAATGCACAGTGTAGTACATTGTATATGAGTGAGTTGCACTGAAAAACTTAGAATTTACTGAAAAACCCGCATTAGACGAAATGCACACTGTAGTACATAGTATATGAGTGAGTTGCACTGAAAAAATTAGAATTTACTGAAAAACCCGAATTAGACGAAATGAACAGTGTAGTACATTGTATATGAGTGAGTTGCATTGAAAAACTTAGAATTTACTGAAAAACCCGCATTAGACGAAATGCACAGTGTAGTATAATGTATATGAGTGAGTTGCACTGAAAAACCTAGAATTTAATGAAAAATCCGCATTAGACGAAATGCACAGTGTAGTACATTGTATATGAGTGAGTTGCACTGAAAAACTTAGAATTTACTGAAAAACCCGCATTAGACGAAATGCACACTATAGTACATAGTATATGAGTGAGTTGCACTGAAAAACTTAGAATTTACTGAAAAACCCGCATTAGAGGAAATGCACAGTGTAGTACATTGTATATGAGTGAGTTGCACTGAAAAACTTAGAATTTACTGAAAAACCCGCATTAGACGAAATGCACACTGTAGTACATAGTATATGAGTGAGTTGCACTGAAAAACTTAGAATTTACTGAAAAACCCGCATTAGACGAAATGCACACTGTAGTACATAGTATATGAGTGAGTTGCACTGAAAAACTTAGAATTTACTGAAAAACCCGCATTAGACAAAATGCACACTGTAGTACATAGTATATGAGTGTGTTGCACTGAAAAACTTAGAATTTACTGAAAAACCCGCATTAGACGAAATGCACAGTGTAGTACATTGTATATGAGTGAGTTGCACTGAAAAACTTAGAATTTACTGAAAAACCCGCATTAGACGAAATGCACAGTGTAGTATATTGTATATGAGTGAGTTGCACTGAAAAACTTAGAATTTACTGAAAAACCCGCATTAGACGAAATGCACAGTGTAGTACATTGTATATGAGTGAGTTGCATTGAAAAACTTAGAATTTACTGAAAAACCCGCATTAGACGAAATGCACAGTGTAGTATAATGTATATGAGTGAGTTGCACTGAAAAACCTAGAATTTACTGAAAAATCCGCATTAGACGAAATGCACAGTGTAGTACATTGTATATGAGTGAGTTGCACTGAAAAACTTAGAATTTACTGAAAAACCCGCATTAGACGAAATGCACAGTGTAGTACATTGTATATGAGTGAGTTGCACTGAAACACTTAGAATTTACTGAAAAACCCGCATTAGACGAAATGCACAGTGTAGTACATTGTATATGAGTGAGTTGCACTGAAACACTTAGAATTTACTGAAACACCCGCATTAGACGAAATGCACAGTTTAGTATAATGTATATGAGTGAGTTGCACTGAAAAACCTAGAATTTACTGAAAAACCCGCATTAGACCAAATGCACAGTGTAGTACATAGTATATGAGTGAGTTGCACTGAAAAACTTAGAATTTACTGAAAAACCCGCATTAGACGAAATGCACAGTGTAGTACATAGTATATGAGTGAGTTGCACTGAAAAACTTAGAATTTACTGAAAAACCCGCATTAGACGAAATGCACACTGTAGTACATAGTATATGAGTGAGTTGCACTGAAAAACTTAGAATTTACTGAAAAACCCGCATTAGACGAAATGCACACTGTAGTACATAGTATATGAGTGAGTTGCACTGAAAAACTTAGAATTTACTGAAAAACCCGCATTAGACGAAATGCACAGTGTAGTACATTGTATATGAGTGAGTTGCACTGAAAAACTTAGAATTTACTGAAAAACCCGCATTTGACGAAATGCACAGTGTAGTACATTGTATATGAGTGAGTTGCACTGAAAAACTTAGAATTTACTGAAAAACCCGAATTAGACGAAATGCACAGTGTAGTATAATGTATATGAGTGAGTTGCACTGAAAAACCTAGAATTTACTGAAAAATCCGCATTAGACGAAATGCACAGTGTAGTACATTGTATATGAGTGAGTTGCACTGAAAAACTTAGAATTTACTGAAAAACCCGCATTAGACGAAATGCACACTATAGTACATAGTATATGAGTGAGTTGCACTGAAAAACTTAGAATTTACTGAAAAACCCGCATTAGACGAAATGCACAGTGTAGTACATTGTATATGAGTGAGTTGCACTGAAAAACTTAGAATTTACTGAAAAACCCGCATTAGACGAAATGCACACTGTAGTACATAGTATATGAGTGAGTTGCACTGAAAAACTTAGAATTTACTGAAAAACCCGCATTAGACGAAATGCACACTATAGTACATAGTATATGAGTGAGTTGCACTGAAAAACTTAGAATTTACTGAAAAACCCGCATTAGACGAAATGCACAGTGTAGTACATTGTATATGAGTGAGTTGCACTGAAAAACTTAGAATTTACTGAAAAACCCGCATTAGACGAAATGCACACTGTAGTACATAGTATATGAGTGAGTTGCACTGAAAAACTTAGAATTTACTGAAAAACCCGCATTAGACGAAATGCACAGTGTAGTACATTGTATTTGAGTGAGTTGCACTGAAAAATTTAGAATTTACTGAAAAACCCGCATTAGACGAAATGCACAGTGTAGTACATTGTATATGAGTGAGTTGCATTGAAAAACTTAGAATTTACTGAAAAACCCGCATTAGACGAAATGCACAGTGTAGTATAATGTATATGAGTGAGTTGCACTGAAAAACCTAGAATTTACTGAAAAATCCGCATTAGACGAAATGCACAGTGTAGTACATTGTATATGAGTGAGTTGCACTGAAAAACTTAGAATTTACTGAAAAACCCGCATTAGACGAAATGCACACTATAGTACATAGTATATGAGTGAGTTGCACTGAAAAACTTAGAATTTACTGAAAAACCCGCATTAGACGAAATGCACAGTGTAGTACATTGTATATGAGTGAGTTGCACTGAAAAACTTAGAATTTACTGAAAAACCCGCATTAGACGAAATGCACACTGTAGTACATAGTATATGAGTGAGTTGCACTGAAAAACTTAGAATTTACTGAAAAACCCGCATTAGACGAAATGCACAGTGTAGTACATAGTATATGAGTGAGTTGCACTGAAAAACTTAGAATTTACTGAAAAACCCGCATTAGACAAAATGCACACTGTAGTACATAGTATATGAGTGAGTTGCACTGAAAAACTTAGAATTTACTGAAAAACCCGCATTAGACGAAATGCACAGTGTAGTACATTGTATATGAGTGAGTTGCACTGAAAAACTTAGAATTTACTGAAAAACCCGCATTAGACGAAATGCACAGTGTAGTACATTGTATATGAGTGAGTTGCACTGAAAAACTTAGAATTTACTGAAAAACCCGCATTAGACGAAATGCACAGTGTAGTACATTGTATATGAGTGAGTTGCATTGAAAAACTTAGAATTTACTGAAAAACCCGCATTAGACGAAATGCACAGTGTAGTATAATGTATATGAGTGAGTTGCACTGAAAAACCTAGAATTTACTGAAAAATCCGCATTAGACGAAATGCACAGTGTAGTACATTGTATATGAGTGAGTTGCACTGAAAAACTTAGAATTTACTGAAAAACCCGCATTAGACGAAATGCACAGTGTAGTACATTGTATATGAGTGAGTTGCACTGAAACACTTAGAATTTACTGAAAAACCCGCATTAGACGAAATGCACAGTGTAGTACATTGTATATGAGTGAGTTGCACTGAAACACTTAGAATTTACTGAAAAACCCGCATTAGACGAAATGCACAGTTTAGTATAATGTATATGAGTGAGTTGCACTGAAAAACCTAGAATTTACTGAAAAACCCGCATTAGACGAAATGCACAGTGTAGTACATAGTATATGAGTGAGTTGCACTGAAAAACTTAGAATTTACTGAAAAACCCGCATTAGACGAAATGCACAGTGTAGTACATAGTATATGAGTGAGTTGCACTGAAAAACTTAGAATTTACTGAAAAACCCGCATTAGACAAAATGCACACTGTAGTACATAGTATATGAGTGAGTTGCACTGAAAAACTTAGAATTTACTGAAAAACCCGCATTAGACGAAATGCACACTGTAGTACATAGTATATGAGTGAGTTGCACTGAAAAACTTAGAATTTACTGAAAAACCCGCATTAGACGAAATGCACAGTGTAGTACATTGTATATGAGTGAGTTGCACTGAAAAACTTAGAATTTACTGAAAAACCCGCATTTGACGAAATGCACAGTGTAGTACATTGTATATGAGTGAGTTGCACTGAAAAACTTAGAATTTACTGAAAAACCCGAATTAGACGAAATGCACAGTGTAGTATAATGTATATGAGTGAGTTGCACTGAAAAACCTAGAATTTAATGAAAAATCCGCATTAGACGAAATGCACAGTGTAGTACATTGTATATGAGTGAGTTGCACTGAAAAACTTAGAATTTACTGAAAAACCCGCATTAGACGAAATGCACACTATAGTACATAGTATATGAGTGAGTTGCACTGAAAAACTTAGAATTTACTGAAAAACCCGCATTAGACGAAATGCACAGTGTAGTACATTGTATATGAGTGAGTTGCACTGAAAAACTTAGAATTTACTGAAAAACCCGCATTAGACGAAATGCACACTGTAGTACATAGTATATGAGTGAGTTGCACTGAAAAACTTAGAATTTACTGAAAAACCCGCATTAGACGAAATGCACACTATAGTACATAGTATATGAGTGAGTTGCACTGAAAAACTTAGAATTTACTGAAAAACCCGCATTAGACAAAATGCACACTGTAGTACATAGTATATGAGTGAGTTGCACTGAAAAACTTAGAATTTACTGAAAAACCCGCATTAGACGAAATGCACAGTGTAGTACATTGTATATGAGTGAGTTGCACTGAAAAACTTAGAATTTACTGAAAAACCCGCATTAGACGAAATGCACACTGTAGTACATAGTATATGAGTGAGTTGCACTGAAAAACTTAGAATTTACTGAAAAACCCGCATTAGACGAAATGCACACTATAGTACATAGTATATGAGTGAGTTGCACTGAAAAACTTAGAATTTACTGAAAAACCCGCATTAGACGAAATGCACAGTGTAGTACATTGTATATGAGTGAGTTGCACTGAAAAACTTAGAATTTACTGAAAAACCCGCATTAGACGAAATGCACACTGTAGTACATAGTATATGAGTGAGTTGCACTGAAAAACTTAGAATTTACTGAAAAACCCGCATTAGACGAAATGCACAGTGTAGTACATTGTATTTGAGTGAGTTGCACTGAAAAATTTAGAATTTACTGAAAAACCCGCATTAGACGAAATGCACAGTGTAGTACATTGTATATGAGTGAGTTGCATTGAAAAACTTAGAATTTACTGAAAAACCCGCATTAGACGAAATGCACAGTGTAGTATAATGTATATGAGTGAGTTGCACTGAAAAACCTAGAATTTACTGAAAAATCCGCATTAGACGAAATGCACAGTGTAGTACATTGTATATGAGTGAGTTGCACTGAAAAACTTAGAATTTACTGAAAAACCCGCATTAGACGAAATGCACACTATAGTACATAGTATATGAGTGAGTTGCACTGAAAAACTTAGAATTTACTGAAAAACCCGCATTAGACGAAATGCACAGTGTAGTACATTGTATATGAGTGAGTTGCACTGAAAAACTTAGAATTTACTGAAAAACCCGCATTAGACGAAATGCACACTGTAGTACATAGTATATGAGTGAGTTGCACTGAAAAACTTAGAATTTACTGAAAAACCCGCATTAGACGAAATGCACAGTGTAGTACATAGTATATGAGTGAGTTGCACTGAAAAACTTAGAATTTACTGAAAAACCCGCATTAGACAAAATGCACACTGTAGTACATAGTATATGAGTGAGTTGCACTGAAAAACTTAGAATTTACTGAAAAACCCGCATTAGACGAAATGCACAGTGTAGTACATTGTATATGAGTGAGTTGCACTGAAAAACTTAGAATTTACTGAAAAACCCGCATTAGACGAAATGCACAGTGTAGTACATTGTATATGAGTGAGTTGCACTGAAAAACTTAGAATTTACTGAAAAACCCGCATTAGACGAAATGCACAGTGTAGTACATTGTATATGAGTGAGTTGCATTGAAAAACTTAGAATTTACTGAAAAACCCGCATTAGACGAAATGCACAGTGTAGTATAATGTATATGAGTGAGTTGCACTGAAAAACCTAGAATTTACTGAAAAATCCGCATTAGACGAAATGCACAGTGTAGTACATTGTATATGAGTGAGTTGCACTGAAAAACTTAGAATTTACTGAAAAACCCGCATTAGACGAAATGCACAGTGTAGTACATTGTATATGAGTGAGTTGCACTGAAACACTTAGAATTTACTGAAAAACCCGCATTAGACGAAATGCACAGTGTAGTACATTGTATATGAGTGAGTTGCACTGAAACACTTAGAATTTACTGAAAAACCCGCATTAGACGAAATGCACAGTTTAGTATAATGTATATGAGTGAGTTGCACTGAAAAACCTAGAATTTACTGAAAAACCCGCATTAGACGAAATGCACAGTGTAGTACATAGTATATGAGTGAGTTGCACTGAAAAACTTAGAATTTACTGAAAAACCCGCATTAGACGAAATGCACAGTGTAGTACATAGTATATGAGTGAGTTGCACTGAAAAACTTAGAATTTACTGAAAAACCCGCATTAGACAAAATGCACACTGTAGTACATAGTATATGAGTGAGTTGCACTGAAAAACTTAGAATTTACTGAAAAACCCGCATTAGACGAAATGCACACTGTAGTACATAGTATATGAGTGAGTTGCACTGAAAAACTTAGAATTTACTGAAAAACCCGCATTAGACGAAATGCACAGTGTAGTACATTGTATATGAGTGAGTTGCACTGAAAAACTTAGAATTTACTGAAAAACCCGCATTTGACGAAATGCACAGTGTAGTACATTGTATATGAGTGAGTTGCACTGAAAAACTTAGAATTTACTGAAAAACCCGAATTAGACGAAATGCACAGTGTAGTATAATGTATATGAGTGAGTTGCACTGAAAAACCTAGAATTTAATGAAAAATCCGCATTAGACGAAATGCACAGTGTAGTACATTGTATATGAGTGAGTTGCACTGAAAAACTTAGAATTTACTGAAAAACCCGCATTAGATGAAATGCACACTATAGTACATAGTATATGAGTGAGTTGCACTGAAAAACTTAGAATTTACTGAAAAACCCGCATTAGACGAAATGCACAGTGTAGTACATTGTATATGAGTGAGTTGCACTGAAAAACTTAGAATTTACTGAAAAACCCGCATTAGACGAAATGCACACTGTAGTACATAGTATATGAGTGAGTTGCACTGAAAAACTTAGAATTTACTGAAAAACCCGCATTAGACGAAATGCACACTATAGTACATAGTATATGAGTGAGTTGCACTGAAAAACTTAGAATTTACTGAAAAACCCGCATTAGACAAAATGCACACTGTAGTACATAGTATATGAGTGAGTTGCACTGAAAAACTTAGAATTTACTGAAAAACCCGCATTAGACGAAATGCACAGTGTAGTACATTGTATATGAGTGAGTTGCACTGAAAAACTTAGAATTTACTGAAAAACCCGCATTAGACGAAATGCACACTGTAGTACATAGTATATGAGTGAGTTGCACTGAAAAACTTAGAATTTACTGAAAAACCCGCATTAGACGAAATGCACACTATAGTACATAGTATATGAGTGAGTTGCACTGAAAAACTTAGAATTTACTGAAAAACCCGCATTAGACGAAATGCACAGTGTAGTACATTGTATATGAGTGAGTTGCACTGAAAAACTTAGAATTTACTGAAAAACCCGCATTAGACGAAATGCACACTGTAGTACATAGTATATGAGTGAGTTGCACTGAAAAACTTAGAATTTACTGAAAAACCCCCATTAGACGAAATGCACAGTGTAGTACATTGTATTTGAGTGAGTTGCACTGAAAAATTTAGAATTTACTGAAAAACCCGCATTAGACGAAATGCACAGTGTAGTACATTGTATATGAGTGAGTTGCATTGAAAAACTTAGAATTTACTGAAAAACCCGCATTAGACGAAATGCACAGTGTAGTATAATGTATATGAGTGAGTTGCACTGAAAAACCTAGAATTTACTGAAAAATCCGCATTAGACGAAATGCACAGTGTAGTACATTGTATATGAGTGAGTTGCACTGAAAAACTTAGAATTTACTGAAAAACCCGCATTAGACGAAATGCACACTATAGTACATAGTATATGAGTGAGTTGCACTGAAAAACTTAGAATTTACTGAAAAACCCGCATTAGACGAAATGCACAGTGTAGTACATTGTATATGAGTGAGTTGCACTGAAAAACTTAGAATTTACTGAAAAACCCGCATTAGACGAAATGCACACTGTAGTACATAGTATATGAGTGAGTTGCACTGAAAAACTTAGAATTTACTGAAAAACCCGCATTAGACGAAATGCACAGTGTAGTACATAGTATATGAGTGAGTTGCACTGAAAAACTTAGAATTTACTGAAAAACCCGCATTAGACAAAATGCACACTGTAGTACATAGTATATGAGTGAGTTGCACTGAAAAACTTAGAATTTACTGAAAAACCCGCATTAGACGAAATGCACAGTGTAGTACATTGTATATGAGTGAGTTGCACTGAAAAACTTAGAATTTACTGAAAAACCCGCATTAGACGAAATGCACAGTGTAGTACATTGTATATGAGTGAGTTGCACTGAAAAACTTAGAATTTACTGAAAAACCCGCATTAGACGAAATGCACAGTGTAGTACATTGTATATGAGTGAGTTGCATTGAAAAACTTAGAATTTACTGAAAAACCCGCATTAGACGAAATGCACAGTGTAGTATAATGTATATGAGTGAGTTGCACTGAAAAACCTAGAATTTACTGAAAAATCCGCATTAGACGAAATGCACAGTGTAGTACATTGTATATGAGTGAGTTGCACTGAAAAACTTAGAATTTACTGAAAAACCCGCATTAGACGAAATGCACAGTGTAGTACATTGTATATGAGTGAGTTGCACTGAAACACTTAGAATTTACTGAAAAACCCGCATTAGACGAAATGCACAGTGTAGTACATTGTATATGAGTGAGTTGCACTGAAACACTTAGAATTTACTGAAAAACCCGCATTAGACGAAATGCACAGTTTAGTATAATGTATATGAGTGAGTTGCACTGAAAAACCTAGAATTTACTGAAAAACCCGCATTAGACGAAATGCACAGTGTAGTACATAGTATATGAGTGAGTTGCACTGAAAAACTTAGAATTTACTGAAAAACCCGCATTAGACGAAATGCACAGTGTAGTACATAGTATATGAGTGAGTTGCACTGAAAAACTTAGAATTTACTGAAAAACCCGCATTAGACAAAATGCACACTGTAGTACATAGTATATGAGTGAGTTGCACTGAAAAACTTAGAATTTACTGAAAAACCCGCATTAGACGAAATGCACACTGTAGTACATAGTATATGAGTGAGTTGCACTGAAAAACTTAGAATTTACTGAAAAACCCGCATTAGACGAAATGCACAGTGTAGTACATTGTATATGAGTGAGTTGCACTGAAAAACTTAGAATTTACTGAAAAACCCGCATTTGACGAAATGCACAGTGTAGTACATTGTATATGAGTGAGTTGCACTGAAAAACTTAGAATTTACTGAAAAACCCGAATTAGACGAAATGCACAGTGTAGTATAATGTATATGAGTGAGTTGCACTGAAAAACCTAGAATTTAATGAAAAATCCGCATTAGACGAAATGCACAGTGTAGTACATTGTATATGAGTGAGTTGCACTGAAAAACTTAGAATTTACTGAAAAACCCGCATTAGACGAAATGCACACTATAGTACATAGTATATGAGTGAGTTGCACTGAAAAACTTAGAATTTACTGAAAAACCCGCATTAGACGAAATGCACAGTGTAGTACATTGTATATGAGTGAGTTGCACTGAAAAACTTAGAATTTACTGAAAAACCCGCATTAGACGAAATGCACACTGTAGTACATAGTATATGAGTGAGTTGCACTGAAAAACTTAGAATTTACTGAAAAACCCGCATTAGACGAAATGCACACTATAGTACATAGTATATGAGTGAGTTGCACTGAAAAACTTAGAATTTACTGAAAAACCCGCATTAGACAAAATGCACACTGTAGTACATAGTATATGAGTGAGTTGCACTGAAAAACTTAGAATTTACTGAAAAACCCGCATTAGACGAAATGCACAGTGTAGTACATTGTATATGAGTGAGTTGCACTGAAAAACTTAGAATTTACTGAAAAACCCGCATTAGACGAAATGCACAGTGTAGTACATTGTATTTGAGTGAGTTGCACTGAAAAACTTAGAATTTACTGAAAAACCCGCATTAGACGAAATGCACAGTGTAGTACATTGTATATGAGTGAGTTGCATTGAAAAACTTAGAATTTACTGAAAAACCCGCATTAGACGAAATGCACAGTGTAGTATAATGTATATGAGTGAGTTGCACTGAAAAACCTAGAATTTACTGAAAAATCCGCATTAGACGAAATGCACAGTGTAGTACATTGTATATGAGTGAGTTGCACTGAAAAACTTAGAATTTACTGAAAAACCCGCATTAGACGAAATGCACACTATAGTACATAGTATATGAGTGAGTTGCACTGAAAAACTTAGAATTTACTGAAAAACCCGCATTAGACGAAATGCACAGTGTAGTACATTGTATATGAGTGAGTTGCACTGAAAAACTTAGAATTTACTGAAAAACCCGCATTAGACGAAATGCACACTGTAGTACATAGTATATGAGTGAGTTGCACTGAAAAACTTAGAATTTACTGAAAAACCCGCATTAGACGAAATGCACACTATAGTACATAGTATATGAGTGAGTTGCACTGAAAAACTTAGAATTTACTGAAAAACCCGCATTGGACGAAATGCACAGTGTAGTACATTGTATATGAGTGAGTTGCACTGAAAAACTTAGAATTTACTGAAAAACCCGCATTAGACGAAATGCACACTGTAGTACATAGTATATGAGTGAGTTGCACTGAAAAACTTAGAATTTACTGAAAAACCCGCATTAGACGAAATGCACAGTGTACTACATAGTATATGAGTGAGTTGCACTGAAAAATTTAGAATTTACTGAAAAACCCGCATTAGACGAAATGCACAGTGTAGTACATTGTATATGAGTGAGTTGCATTGAAAAACTTAGAATTTACTGAAAAACCCGCATTAGACGAAATGCACAGTGTAGTATAATGTATATGAGTGAGTTGCACTGAAAAACCTAGAATTTACTGAAAAATCCGCATTAGACGAAATGCACAGTGTAGTACATTGTATATGAGTGAGTTGCACTGAAAAACTTAGAATTTACTGAAAAACCCGCATTAGACGAAATGCACACTATAGTACATAGTATATGAGTGAGTTGCACTGAAAAACTTAGAATTTACTGAAAAACCCGCATTAGACGAAATGCACAGTGTAGTACATTGTATATGAGTGAGTTGCACTGAAAAACTTAGAATTTACTGAAAAACCCGCATTAGACGAAATGCACACTGTAGTACATAGTATATGAGTGAGTTGCACTGAAAAACTTAGAATTTACTGAAAAACCCGAATTAGACGAAATGCACAGTGTAGTACATTGTATATGAGTGAGTTGCATTGAAAAACTTAGAATTTACTGAAAAACCCGCATTAGACGAAATGCACAGTGTAGTATAATGTATATGAGTGAGTTGCACTGAAAAACCTAGAATTTAATGAAAAATCCGCATTAGACGAAATGCACAGTGTAGTACATTGTATATGAGTGAGTTGCACTGAAAAACTTAGAATTTACTGAAAAACCCGCATTAGACGAAATGCACACTATAGTACATAGTATATGAGTGAGTTGCACTGAAAAACTTAGAATTTACTGAAAAACCCGCATTAGACGAAATGCACAGTGTAGTACATTGTATATGAGTGAGTTGCACTGAAAAACTTAGAATTTACTGAAAAACCCGCATTAGACGAAATGCACACTGTAGTACATAGTATATGAGTGAGTTGCACTGAAAAACTTAGAATTTACTGAAAAACCCGCATTAGAGGAAATGCACACTGTAGTACATAGTATATGAGTGAGTTGCACTGAAAAACTTAGAATTTACTGAAAAACCCGCATTAGACGAAATGCACACTGTAGTACATAGTATATGAGTGAGTTGCACTGAAAAACTTAGAATTTACTGAAAAACCCGCATTAGACGAAATGCACAGTGTAGTACATTGTATATGAGTGAGTTGCACTGAAAAACTTAGAATTTACTGAAAAACCCGCATTAGACGAAATGCACAGTGTAGTACATTGTATATGAGTGAGTTGCATTGAAAAACTTAGAATTTACTGAAAAACCCGCATTAGACGAAATGCACAGTGTAGTATAATGTATATGAGTGAGTTGCACTGAAAAACCTAGAATTTACTGAAAAATCCGCATTAGACGAAATGCACAGTGTAGTACATTGTATATGAGTGAGTTGCACTGAAAAACTTAGAATTTACTGAAAAACCCGCATTAGACGAAATGCACACTATAGTACATAGTATATGAGTGAGTTGCACTGAAAAACTTAGAATTTACTGAAAAACCCGCATTAGACGAAATGCACAGTGTAGTACATTGTATATGAGTGAGTTGCACTGAAAAACTTAGAATTTACTGAAAAACCCGCATTAGACGAAATGCACACTGTAGTACATAGTATATGAGTGAGTTGCACTGAAAAACTTAGAATTTACTGAAAAACCCGCATTAGACGAAATGCACAGTGTAGTACATTGTATATGAGTGAGTTGCACTGAAAAACTTAGAATTTACTGAAAAACCCGCATTAGACGAAATGCACAGTGTAGTACATTGTATATGAGTGAGTTGCACTGAAAAACTTAGAATTTACTGAAAAACCCGCATTAGACGAAATGCACAGTGTAGTACATAGTATATGAGTGAGTTGCACTGAAAAACTTAGAATTTACTGAAAAACCCGAATTAGACGAAATGCACAGTGTAGTACATTGTATATGAGTGAGTTGCACTGAAAAACTTAGAATTTACTGAAAAACCCGCATTAGACGAAATGCACAGTGTAGTACATAGTATATGAGTGAGTTGCACTGAAAAACTTAGAATTTACTGAAAAACCCGCATTAGACGAAATGCACAGTGTAGTACATTGTATATGAGTGAGTTGCACTGAAAAACTTAGAATTTACTGAAAAACCCGCATTAGACGAAATGCACACTGTAGTACATAGTATATGAGTGAGTTGCACTGAAAAACTTAGAATTTACTGAAAAACCCGCATTAGACGAAATGCACAGTGTAGTACATTGTATATGAGTGAGTTGCACTGAAACACTTAGAATTTACTGAAAAACCCGCATTAGACGAAATGCACAGTTTAGTATAATGTATATGAGTGAGTTGCACTGAAAAACCTAGAATTTACTGAAAAACCCGCATTAGACGAAATGCACACTGTAGTACATAGTATATGAGTGAGTTGCACTGAAAAACTTAGAATTTACTGAAAAACCCGCATTAGACGAAATGCACACTGTAGTACATAGTATATGAGTGAGTTGCACTGAAAAACTTAGAATTTACTGAAAAACCCGCATTAGACGAAATGCACAGTGTAGTACATTGTATATGAGTGAGTTGCACTGAAAAACTTAGAATTTACTGAAAAACCCGCATTAGACGAAATGCACAGTGTAGTACATTGTATATGAGTGAGTTGCATTGAAAAACTTAGAATTTACTGAAAAACCCGCATTAGACGAAATGCACAGTGTAGTATAATGTATATGGGTGAGTTGCACTGAAAAACTTAGAATTTACTGAAAAATCCGCATTAGACGAAATGCACAGTGTAGTACATTGTATATGAGTGAGTTGCACTGAAAAACTTAGAATTTACTGAAAAACCCGCATTAGACGAAATGCACACTATAGTACATAGTATATGAGTGAGTTGCACTGAAAAACTTAGAATTTACTGAAAAACCCGCATTAGACGAAATGCACAGTGTAGTACATTGTATATGAGTGAGTTGCACTGAAAAACTTAGAATTTACTGAAAAACCCGCATTAGACGAAATGCACACTGTAGTACATAGTATATGAGTGAGTTGCACTGAAAAACTTAGAATTTACTGAAAAACCCGCATTAGACGAAATGCACAGTGTAGTACATTGTATATGAGTGAGTTGCACTGAAAAACTTAGAATTTACTGAAAAACCCGCATTAGACGAAATGCACAGTGTAGTACATTGTATATGAGTGAGTTGCACTGAAAAACTTATAATTTACTGAAAAACCCGCATTAGACGAAATGCACAGTGTAGTACATAGTATATGAGTGAGTTGCACTGAAAAACTTAGAATTTACTGAAAAACCCGAATTAGACGAAATGCACAGTGTAGTACATTGTATATGAGTGAGTTGCACTGAAAAACTTAGAATTTACTGAAAAACCCGCATTAGACGAAATGCACAGTGTAGTACATAGTATATGAGTGAGTTGCACTGAAAAACTTAGAATTTACTGAAAAACCCGCATTAGACGAAATGCACAGTGTAGTACATTGTATATAAGTGAGTTGCACTGAAAAACTTAGAATTTACTGAAAAACCCGCATTAGACGAAATGCACACTGTAGTACATAGTATATGAGTGAGTTGCACTGAAAAACTTAGAATTTACTGAAAAACCCGCATTAGACGAAATGCACACTGTAGTACATAGTATATGAGTGAGTTGCACTGAAAAACTTAGAATTTACTGAAAAACCCGCATTAGACGAAATGCACACTGTAGTACATAGTATATGAGTGAGTTGCACTGAAAAACTTAGAATTTACTGAAAAACCCGCATTAGACGAAATGCACAGTGTAGTACATTGTATATGAGTGAGTTGCACTGAAAAACTTAGAATTTACTGAAAAACCCGCATTAGACGAAATGCACACTGTAGTACATAGTATATGAGTGAGTTGCACTGAAAAACTTAGAATTTACTGAAAAACCCGCATTAGACGAAATGCACAGTGTAGTATAATGTATATGAGTGAGTTGCACTGAAAAACCTAGAATTTACTGAAAAACCCGCATTAGACGAAATGCACAGTGTAGTACATAGTATATGAGTGAGTTGCACTGAAAAACTTAGAATTTACTGAAAAACCCGCATTAGACGAAATGCACAGTGTAGTACATAGTATATGAGTGAGTTGCACTGAAAAACTTAGAATTTACTGAAAAACCCGCATTAGACGAAATGCACACTGTAGTACATAGTATATGAGTGAGTTGCACTAAAAAACTTAGAATTTACTGAAAAACCCGCATTAGACGAAATGCACACTGTAGTACATAGTATATGAGTGAGTTGCACTGAAAAACTTAGAATTTACTGAAAATCCCGCATTAGACGAAATGCACAGTGTAGTACATTGTATATGAGTGAGTTGCACTGAAAAACTTAGAATTTACTGAAAAACCCGCATTAGACGACATGCACAGTGTAGTACATTGTATATGAGTGAGTTGCACTGAAAAACTTAGAATTTACTGAAAAACCCGAATTAGACGAAATGCACAGTGTAGTACATTGTATATGAGTGAGTTGCATTGAAAAACTTAGAATTTACTGAAAAACCCGCATTAGACGAAATGCACAGTGTAGTATAATGTATATGAGTGAGTTGCACTGAAAAACCTAGAATTTAATGAAAAATCCGCATTAGACGAAATGCACAGTGTAGTACATTGTATATGAGTGAGTTGCACTGAAAAACTTAGAATTTACTGAAAAACCCGCATTAGACGAAATGCACACTATAGTACATAGCATATGAGTGAGTTGCACTGAAAAACTTAGAATTTACTGAAAAACCCGCATTAGACGAAATGCACAGTGTAGTACATTGTATATGAGTGAGTTGCACTGAAAAACTTAGAATTTACTGAAAAACCCGCATTAGACGAAATGCACACTGTAGTACATAGTATATGAGTGAGTTGCACTGAAAAACTTAGAATTTACTGAAAAACCCGCATTAGACGAAATGCACAGTGTAGTACATTGTATATGAGTGAGTTGCACTGAAAAACTTATAATTTACTGAAAAACCCGCATTAGACGAAATGCACAGTGTAGTACATTGTATATGAGTGAGTTACACTGAAAAACTTAGAATTTACTGAAAAACCCGCATTAGACGAAATGCACAGTGTAGTACATAGTATATGGGTGAGTTGCACTGAAAAACTTAGAATTTACTGAAAAACCCGCATTAGACGAAATGCACAGTGTAGTACATTGTATATGAGTGAGTTGCACTGAAAAACTTAGAATTTACTGAAAAACCCGCATTAGACGAAATGCACACTGTAGTACATAGTATATGAGTGAGTTGCACTGAAAAACTTAGAATTTACTGAAAAACCCGCATTAGACGAAATGCACAGTGTATTACATTGTATATGAGTGAGTTGCACTGAAAAACTTAGAATTTACTGAAAAACCCGCATTAGACGAAATGCACACTGTAGTACATAGTATATGAGTGAGTTGCACTGAAAAACTTAGAATTTACTGAAAAACCCGCATTAGACGAAATGCACAGTGTAGTACATTGTATATGAGTGAGTTGCACTGAAAAACTTAGAATTTACTGAAAAACCCGCATTTGACGAAATGCACAGTGTAGTACATTGTATATGAGTGAGTTGCACTGAAAAACTTAGAATTTACTGAAAAACCCGCATTAGACGAAATGCACAGTGTAGTACATTGTATATGAGTGAGTTGCACTGAAAAACTTAGAATTTACTGAAAAACCCGCATTAGACGAAATTCACAGTGTAGTATAATTATATGAGTGAGTTGCACTGAAAAACCTAGAATTTACTGAAAAACCCGCATTAGACGAAATGCACAGTGTAGTACATTGTATATGAGTGAGTTGCACTGAAAAACTTAGAATTTACTGAAAAACCCGCATTAGACGAAATGCACAGTGTAGTACATAGTATATGAGTGAGTTGCACTGAAAAACTTAGAATTTACTGAAAAACCCGCATTAGACGAAATGCACAGTGTAGTACATTGTATATGAGTGAGTTGCACTGAAAAACTTAGAATTTACTGAAAAACCCGCATTAGACGAAATGCACAGTGTAGTATAATGTATATGAGTGAGTTGCACTGAAAAACCTAGAATTTAATGAAAAATCCGCATTAGACGAAATGCACAGTGTAGTACATTGTATATGAGTGAGTTGCACTGAAAAACTTAGAATTTACTGAAAAACCCGCATTAGACGAAATGCACACTATAGTACATAGTATATGAGTGAGTTGCACTGAAAAACTTAGAATTTACTGAAAAACCCGCATTAGACGAAATGCACAGTGTAGTACATTGTATATGAGTGAGTTGCACTGAAAAACTTAGAATTTACTGAAAAACCCGCATTAGACGAAATGCACACTGTAGTACATAGTATATGAGTGAGTTGCACTGAAAAACTTAGAATTTACTGAAAAACCCGCATTAGACGAAATGCACAGTGTAGTACATTGTATATGAGTGAGTTGCACTGAAAAACTTAGAATTTACTGAAAAACCCGCATTAGACGAAATGCACAGTGTAGTATAATTATATGAGTGAGTTGCACTGAAAAACCTAGAATTTACTGAAAAACCCGCATTAGACGAAATGCACAGTGTAGTACATTGTATATGAGTGAGTTGCACTGAAAAACTTAGAATTTACTGAAAAACCCGCATTAGACGAAATGCACACTATAGTACATAGCATATGAGTGAGTTGCACTGAAAAACTTAGAATTTACTGAAAAACCCGCATTGGACGAAATGCACAGTGTAGTACATTGTATATGAGTGAGTTGCACTGAAAAACTTAGAATTTACTGAAAAACCCGCATTAGACGAAATGCACACTGTAGTACATAGTATATGAGTGAGTTGCACTGAAAAACTTAGAATTTACTGAAAAACCCGCATTAGACGAAATGCACAGTGTAGTACATTGTATTTGAGTGAGTTGCACTGAAAAATTTAGAATTTACTGAAAAACCCGCATTAGACGAAATGCACAGTGTAGTACATTGTATATGAGTGAGTTGCATTGAAAAACTTAGAATTTACTGAAAAACCCGCATTAGACGAAATGCACAGTGTAGTATAATGTATATGGGTGAGTTGCACTGAAAAACTTAGAATTTACTGAAAAACCCGCATTAAACGAAATGCACAGTGTAGTACATTGTATATGAGTGAGTTGCACTGAAAAACTTAGAATTTACTGAAAAACCCGCATTAGACGAAATGCACACTGTAGTACATAGTATATGAGTGAGTTGCACTGAAAAACTTAGAATTTACTGAAAAACCCGCATTAGACGAAATGCACAGTGTAGTACATTGTATATGAGTGAGTTGCACTGAAAAACTTAGAATTTACTGAAAAACCCGCATTAGACGAAATGCACACTGTAGTACATAGTATATGAGTGAGTTGCACTGAAAAACTTAGAATTTACTGAAAAACCCGCATTAGACGAAATGCACAGTGTAGTACATTGTATATGAGTGAGTTGCACTGAAAAACTTAGAATTTACTGAAAAACCCGCATTAGACGACATGCACAGTGTAGTACATTGTATATGAGTGAGTTGCACTGAAAAACTTAGAATTTACTGAAAAACCCGAATTAGACGAAATGCACAGTGTAGTACATTGTATATGAGTGAGTTGCATTGAAAAACTTAGAATTTACTGAAAAACCCGCATTAGACGAAATGCACAGTGTAGTACATTGTATATGAGTGAGTTGCACTGAAAAACTTAGATTTACTGAAAAACCAGCATTAGACGAAATGCACAGTGTAGTACATTGTATATGAGTGAGTTGCACTGAAAAACTTAGAATTTACTGAAAAACCCGCCTTAGACGAAATGCACAGTGTAGTACATAGTATATGAGTGAGTTGTACTGAAAAACTTAGAATTTACTGAAAAACCCGCATTAGACGAAATGCACAGTGTAGTACATTGTATATGAGTGAGTTGCACTGAAAAACTTAGATTTACTGAAAAACCCGCATTAGACGAAATGCACAGTGTAGTACATTGTATATGAGTGAGTTGCACTGAAAAACTTAGAATTTACTGAAAAACCCGCCTTAGACGAAATGCACAGTGTAGTACATAGTATATGAGTGAGTTGTACTGAAAAACTTAGAATTTACTGAAAAACCCGCATTAGACGAAATGCACACTGTAGTACATAGTATATGAGTGAGTTGCACTGAAAAACTTAGAATTTACTGAAAAACCCGCATTAGACGAAATGCACAGTGTATTACATTGTATATGAGTGAGTTGCACTGAAAAACTTAGAATTTACTGAAAAACCCGCATTAGACGAAATGCACACTGTAGTACATAGTATATGAGTGAGTTGCACTGAAAAACTTAGAATTTACTGAAAAACCCGCATTAGACGAAATGCACAGTGTAGTACATTGTATATGAGTGAGTTGCACTGAAAAACTTAGAATTTACTGAAAAACCCGCATTTGACGAAATGCACAGTGTAGTACATTGTATATGAGTGAGTTGCACTGAAAAACTTAGAATTTACTGAAAAACCCGCATTAGACGAAATGCACAGTGTAGTACATTGTATATGAGTGAGTTGCACTGAAAAACTTAGAATTTACTGAAAAACCCGCATTAGACGAAATTCACAGTGTAGTATAATTATATGAGTGAGTTGCACTGAAAAACCTAGAATTTACTGAAAAACCCGCATTAGACGAAATGCACAGTGTAGTACATTGTATATGAGTGAGTTGCACTGAAAAACTTAGAATTTACTGAAAAACCCGCATTAGACGAAATGCACAGTGTAGTACATAGTATATGAGTGAGTTGCACTGAAAAACTTAGAATTTACTGAAAAACCCGCATTAGACGAAATGCACAGTGTAGTACATTGTATATGAGTGAGTTGCACTGAAAAACTTAGAATTTACTGAAAAACCCGCATTAGACGAAATGCACAGTGTAGTATAATGTATATGAGTGAGTTGCACTGAAAAACCTAGAATTTAATGAAAAATCCGCATTAGACGAAATGCACAGTGTAGTACATTGTATATGAGTGAGTTGCACTGAAAAACTTAGAATTTACTGAAAAACCCGCATTAGACGAAATGCACACTATAGTACATAGTATATGAGTGAGTTGCACTGAAAAACTTAGAATTTACTGAAAAACCCGCATTAGACGAAATGCACAGTGTAGTACATTGTATATGAGTGAGTTGCACTGAAAAACTTAGAATTTACTGAAAAACCCGCATTAGACGAAATGCACACTGTAGTACATAGTATATGAGTGAGTTGCACTGAAAAACTTAGAATTTACTGAAAAACCCGCATTAGACGAAATGCACAGTGTAGTACATTGTATATGAGTGAGTTGCACTGAAAAACTTAGAATTTACTGAAAAACCCGCATTAGACGAAATGCACAGTGTAGTATAATTATATGAGTGAGTTGCACTGAAAAACCTAGAATTTACTGAAAAACCCGCATTAGACGAAATGCACAGTGTAGTACATTGTATATGAGTGAGTTGCACTGAAAAACTTAGAATTTACTGAAAAACCCGCATTAGACGAAATGCACACTATAGTACATAGCATATGAGTGAGTTGCACTGAAAAACTTAGAATTTACTGAAAAACCCGCATTGGACGAAATGCACAGTGTAGTACATTGTATATGAGTGAGTTGCACTGAAAAACTTAGAATTTACTGAAAAACCCGCATTAGACGAAATGCACACTGTAGTACATAGTATATGAGTGAGTTGCACTGAAAAACTTAGAATTTACTGAAAAACCCGCATTAGACGAAATGCACAGTGTAGTACATTGTATTTGAGTGAGTTGCACTGAAAAATTTAGAATTTACTGAAAAACCCGCATTAGACGAAATGCACAGTGTAGTACATTGTATATGAGTGAGTTGCATTGAAAAACTTAGAATTTACTGAAAAACCCGCATTAGACGAAATGCACAGTGTAGTATAATGTATATGGGTGAGTTGCACTGAAAAACTTAGAATTTACTGAAAAACCCGCATTAAACGAAATGCACAGTGTAGTACATTGTATATGAGTGAGTTGCACTGAAAAACTTAGAATTTACTGAAAAACCCGCATTAGACGAAATGCACACTGTAGTACATAGTATATGAGTGAGTTGCACTGAAAAACTTAGAATTTACTGAAAAACCCGCATTAGACGAAATGCACAGTGTAGTACATTGTATATGAGTGAGTTGCACTGAAAAACTTAGAATTTACTGAAAAACCCGCATTAGACGAAATGCACACTGTAGTACATAGTATATGAGTGAGTTGCACTGAAAAACTTAGAATTTACTGAAAAACCCGCATTAGACGAAATGCACAGTGTAGTACATTGTATATGAGTGAGTTGCACTGAAAAACTTAGAATTTACTGAAAAACCCGCATTAGACGACATGCACAGTGTAGTACATTGTATATGAGTGAGTTGCACTGAAAAACTTAGAATTTACTGAAAAACCCGAATTAGACGAAATGCACAGTGTAGTACATTGTATATGAGTGAGTTGCATTGAAAAACTTAGAATTTACTGAAAAACCCGCATTAGACGAAATGCACAGTGTAGTATAATGTATATGAGTGAGTTGCACTGAAAAACCTAGAATTTAATGAAAAATCCGCATTAGACGAAATGCACAGTGTAGTACATTGTATATGAGTGAGTTGCACTGAAAAACTTAGAATTTACTGAAAAACCCGCATTAGACGAAATGCACAGTGTAGTACATTGTATATGAGTGAGTTGCACTGAAAAACTTAGAATTTACTGAAAAACCCGCATTAGACGAAATGCACACTGTAGTACATAGTATATGAGTGAGTTGCACTGAAAAACTTAGAATTTACTGAAAAACCCGCATTAGACGAAATGCACAGTGTAGTACATTGTATATGAGTGAGTTGCACTGAAAAACTTATAATTTACTGAAAAACCCGCATTAGACGAAATGCACAGTGTAGTACATTGTATATGAGTGAGTTACACTGAAAAACTTAGAATTTACTGAAAAACCCGCATTAGACGAAATGCACAGTGTAGTACATAGTATATGGGTGAGTTGCACTGAAAAACTTAGAATTTACTGAAAAACCCGCATTAGACGAAATGCACAGTGTAGTACATTGTATATGAGTGAGTTGCACTGAAAAACTTAGAATTTACTGAAAAACCCGCATTAGACGAAATGCACAGTGTAGTACATTGTATATGAGTGAGTTGCACTGAAAAACTTAGAATTTACTGAAAAACCCGCATTAGACGAAATGCACAGTGTAGTACATTGTATATGAGTGAGTTGCACTGAAAAACTTAGAATTTACTGAAAAACCCGCATTAGACGAAATACACAGTGTAGTATAATGTATATGAGTGAGTTGCACTGAAAAACTTAGAATTTACTGAAAAACCCGCATTAGATGAAATGCACAGTGTAGTATAATGTATATGAGTGAGTTGCACTGAAAAACCTAGAATTTAATGAAAAATCTGCATTAGACGAAATGCACAGTGTAGTACATTGTATATGAGTGAGTTGCACTGAAAAACTTAGAATTTACTGAAAAACCCGCATTAGACGAAATGCACACTATAGTACATAGTATATGAGTGAGTTGCACTGAAAAACTTAGAATTTACTGAAAAACCCGCATTAGACGAGATGCACAGTGTAGTACATTGTATATGAGTGAGTTGCACTGAAAAACTTAGAATTTACTGAAAAACCCGCATTAGACGAAATGCACACTGTAGTACATAGTATATGAGTGAGTTGCACTGAAAAACTTAGAATTTACTGAAAAACCCGCATTAGAAGAAATGCACAGTGTAGTACATTGTATATGAGTGAGTTGCACTGAAAAACTTAGAATTTACTGAAAAACCCGCATTAGACGAAATGCACACTGTAGTACATAGTATATGAGTGAGTTGCACTGAAAAACTTAGAATTTACTGAAAAACCCGCATTAGACGAAATGCACAGTGTAGTACATTGTATATGAGTGAGTTGCACTGAAAAACTTAGAATTTACTGAAAAACCCGCATTAGACGACATGCACAGTGTAGTACATTGTATATGAGTGAGTTGCACTGAAAAACTTAGAATTTACTGAAAAACCCGAATTAGACGAAATGCACAGTGTAGTACATTGTATATGAGTGAGTTGCATTGAAAAACTTAGAATTTACTGAAAAACCCGCATTAGACGAAATGCACAGTGTAGTATAATGTATATGAGTGAGTTGCACTGAAAAACCTAGAATTTAATGAAAAATCCGCATTAGACGAAATGCACAGTGTAGTACATTGTATATGAGTGAGTTGCACTGAAAAACTTAGAATTTACTGAAAAACCCGCATTAGACGAAATGCACACTATAGTACATAGTATACGAGTGAGTTGCACTGAAAAACTTAGAATTTACTGAAAAACCCGCATTAGACGAAATGCACAGTGTAGTACATTGTATATGAGTGAGTTGCACTGAAAAACTTAAAATTTACTGAAAAACCCGCATTAGACGAAATGCACACTGTAGTACATAGTATATGAGTGAGTTGCACTGAAAAACTTAGAATTTACTGAAAAACCCGCATTAGACGAAATGCACAGTGTAGTACATTGTATATGAGTGAGTTGCACTGAAAAACTTATAATTTACTGAAAAACCCGCATTAGACGAAATGCACAGTGTAGTACATTGTATATGAGTGAGTTACACTGAAAAACTTAGAATTTACTGAAAAACCCGCATTAGACGAAATGCACAGTGTAGTACATAGTATATGGGTGAGTTGCACTGAAAAACTTAGAATTTACTGAAAAACCCGCATTAGACGAAATGCACAGTGTAGTACATTGTATATGAGTGAGTTGCACTGAAAAACTTAGAATTTACTGAAAAACCCGCATTAGACGAAATGCACAGTGTAGTACATTGTATATGAGTGAGTTGCACTGAAAAACTTAGAATTTACTGAAAAACCCGCATTAGACGAAATGCACAGTGTAGTACATAGTATATGGGTGAGTTGCACTGAAAAACTTAGAATTTACTGAAAAACCCGCATTAGACGAAATGCACAGTGTAGTACATTGTATATGAGTGAGTTGCACTGAAAAACTTAGAATTTACTGAAAAACCCGCATTAGACGAAATGCACAGTGTAGTACATTGTATATGAGTGAGTTGCACTGAAAAACTTAGAATTTACTGAAAAACCCGCATTAGACGAAATGCACACTGTAGTACATAGTATATGAGTGAGTTGCACTGAAAAACTTAGAATTTACTGAAAAACCCGCATTAGACGAAATGCACAGTGTAGTACATTGTATATGAGTGAGTTGCACTGAAAAACTTATAATTTACTGAAAAACCCGCATTATACGAAATGCACAGTGTAGTACATTGTATATGAGTGAGTTACACTGAAAAACTTAGAATTTACTGAAAAACCCGCATTAGACGAAATGCACAGTGTAGTACATAGTATATGGGTGAGTTGCACTGAAAAACTTAGAATTTACTGAAAAACCCGCATTAGACGAAATGCACAGTGTAGTACATTGTATATGAGTGAGTTGCACTGAAAAACTTAGAATTTACTGAAAAACCCGCATTAGACGAAATGCACAGTGTAGTACATTGTATATGAGTGAGTTGCACTGAAAAACTTAGAATTTACTGAAAAACCCGCATTAGACGAAATGCACAGTGTAGTACATTGTATATGAGTGAGTTGCACTGAAAAACTTAGAATTTACTGAAAAACCCGCATTAGACGAAATACACAGTGTAGTATAATGTATATGAGTGAGTTGCACTGAAAAACTTAGAATTTACTGAAAAACCCGCATTAGACGAAATGCACAGTGTAGTATAATGTATATGAGTGAGTTGCACTGAAAAACCTAGAATTTAATGAAAAATCCGCATTAGACGAAATGCACAGTGTAGTACATTGTATATGAGTGAGTTGCACTGAAAAACTTAGAATTTACTGAAAAACCCGCATTAGACGAAATGCACACTATAGTACATAGTATATGAGTGAGTTGCACTGAAAAACTTAGAATTTACTGAAAAACCCGCATTAGACGAGATGCACAGTGTAGTACATTGTATATGAGTGAGTTGCACTGAAAAACTTAGAATTTACTGAAAAACCCGCATTAGACGAAATGCACAGTGTAGTACATAGTATATGGGTGAGTTGCACTGAAAAACTTAGAATTTACTGAAAAACCCGCATTAGACGAAATGCACAGTGTAGTACATTGTATATGAGTGAGTTGCACTGAAAAACTTAGAATTTACTGAAAAACCCGCATTAGACGAAATGCACAGTGTAGTACATTGTATATGAGTGAGTTGCACTGAAAAACTTAGAATTTACTGAAAAACCCGCATTAGACGAAATGCACACTATAGTACATAGTATATGAGTGAGTTGCACTGAAAAACTTAGAATTTACTGAAAAACCCGCATTAGACGAGATGCACAGTGTAGTACATTGTATATGAGTGAGTTGCACTGAAAAACTTAGAATTTACTGAAAAAACCCGCATTAGACGAAATGCACACTGTAGTACATAGTATATGAGTGAGTTGCACTGAAAAACTTAGAATTTACTGAAAAACCCGCATTAGACGAAATGCACAGTGTAGTACATTGTATATGAGTGAGTTGCACTGAAAAACTTAGAATTTACTGAAAAACCCGCATTAGACGAAATGCACAGTGTAGTACATTGTATATGAGTGAGTTGCACTGAAAAACTTAGAATTTACTGAAAAACCCGCATTAGACGAAATACACAGTGTAGTATAATGTATATGAGTGAGTTGCACTGAAAAACTTAGAATTTACTGAAAAACCCGCATTAGACGAAATGCACAGTGTAGTATAATGTATATGAGTGAGTTGCACTGAAAAACCTAGAATTTAATGAAAAATCCGCATTAGACGAAATGCACAGTGTAGTACATTGTATATGAGTGAGTTGCACTGAAAAACTTAGAATTTACTGAAAAACCCGCATTAGACGAAATGCACACTATAGTACATAGTATATGAGTGAGTTGCACTGAAAAACTTAGAATTTACTGAAAAACCCGCATTAGACGAGATGCACAGTGTAGTACATTGTATATGAGTGAGTTGCACTGAAAAACTTAGAATTTACTGAAAAACCCGCATTAGACGAAATGCACACTGTAGTACATAGTATATGAGTGAGTTGCACTGAAAAACTTAGAATTTACTGAAAAACCCGCATTAGACGAAATGCACAGTGTAGTACATTGTATATGAGTGAGTTGCACTGAAAAACTTAGAATTTACTGAAAAACCCACATTAGACGAAATGCACACTGTAGTACATAGTATATGAGTGAGTTGCACTGAAAAACTTAGAATTTACTGAAAAACCCGCATTAGACGAAATGCACAGTGTAGTACATTGTATATGAGTGAGTTGCACTGAAAAACTTAGAATTTACTGAAAAACCCGCATTAGACGACATGCACAGTGTAGTACATTGTATATGAGTGAGTTGCACTGAAAAACTTAGAATTTACTGAAAAACCCGAATTAGACGAAATGCACAGTGTAGTACATTGTATATGAGTGAGTTGCATTGAAAAACTTAGAATTTACTGAAAAACCCGCATTAGACGAAATGCACAGTGTAGTATAATGTATATGAGTGAGTTGCACTGAAAAACCTAGAATTTAATGAAAAACCCGCATTAGACGAAATGCACAGTGTAGTACATTGTATATGAGTGAGTTGCACTGAAAAACTTAGAATTTACTGAAAAACCCGCATTAGACGAAATGCACAGTGTAGTACATTGTATATGAGTGAGTTGCACTGAAAAACTTAGAATTTACTGAAAAACCCGCATTAGACGAAATGCACAGTGTAGTACATTGTATATGAGTGAGTTGCACTGAAAAACTTAGAATTTACTGAAAAACCCGCATTAGACGAAATGCACAGTGTAGTACATTGTATATGAGTGAGTTGCACTGAAAAACTTAGAATTTACTGAAAAACCCGCATTAGACGAAATGCACAGTGTAGTACATAGTATATGAGTGAGTTGCACTGAAAAACTTAGAATTTACTGAAAAACCCGCATTAGACGAAATGCACAGTGTAGTACATTGTATATGAGTGAGTTGCACTGAAAAACTTAGAATTTACTGAAAAACCCGCCTTAGACGAAATGCACAGTGTAGTACATAGTATATGAGTGAGTTGCACTGAAAAACTTAGAATTTACTGAAAAACCCGCATTAGACGAAATGCACACTGTAGTACATAGTATATGAGTGAGTTGCACTGAAAAACTTAGAATTTACTGAAAAACCCGCATTAGACGAAATGCACAGTGTAGTACATTGTATATGAGTGAGTTGCACTGAAAAACTTAGAATTTACTGAAAAACCCGCATTAGACGAAATGCACACTGTAGTACATAGTATATGAGTGAGTTGCACTGAAAAACTTAGAATTTACTGAAAAACCCGCATTAGACGAAATGCACACTGTAGTACATTGTATATGAGTGAGTTGCACTGAAAAACTTAGAATTTACTGAAAAACCCGCATTTGACGAAATGCACAGTGTAGTACATTGTATATGAGTGAGTTGCACTGAAAAACTTAGAATTTACTGAAAAACCCGTATTAGACGAAATGCACAGTGTAGTACATTGTATATGAGTGAGTTGCACTGAAAAACTTAGAATTTACTGAAAAACCCGCATTAGACGAAATGCACAGTGTAGTATAATTATATGAGTGAGTTGCACTGAAAAACCTAGAATTTACTGAAAAACCCGCATTAGACGAAATGCACAGTGTAGTACATTGTATATGAGTGAGTTGCACTGAAAAACTTAGAATTTACTGAAAAACCCGCATTAGACGAAATGCACACTGTAGTACATAGTATATGAGTGAGTTGCACTGAAAAACTTAGAATTTACTGAAAAACCCGCATTAGACGAAATGCACAGTGTAGTACATTGTATATGAGTGAGTTGCACTGAAAAACTTAGAATTTACTGAAAAACCCGCATTAGACGAAATGCACAGTGTAGTATAATGTATATGAGTGAGTTGCACTGAAAAACCTAGAATTTAATGAAAAATCCGCATTAGACGAAATGCACAGTGTAGTACATTGTATATGAGTGAGTTGCACTGAAAAACTTAGAATTTACTGAAAAACCCGCATTAGACGAAATGCACACTATAGTACATAGTATATGAGTGAGTTGCACTGAAAAACTTAGAATTTACTGAAAAACCCGCATTAGACGAAATGCACAGTGTAGTACATTGTATATGAGTGAGTTACACTGAAAAACTTAGAATTTACTGAAAAACCCGCATTAGACGAAATGCACAGTGTAGTACATAGTATATGGGTGAGTTGCACTGAAAAACTTAGAATTTACTGAAAAACCCGCATTAGACGAAATGCACAGTGTAGTACATTGTATATGAGTGAGTTGCACTGAAAAACTTAGAATTTACTGAAAAACCCGCATTAGACGAAATGCACAGTGTAGTACATTGTATATGAGTGAGTTGCACTGAAAAACTTAGAATTTACTGAAAAACCCGCATTAGACGAAATGCACAGTTGTAGTACATTGTATATGAGTGAGTTGCACTGAAAAACTTAGAATTTACTGAAAAACCCGCATTAGACGAAATGCACAGTGTAGTACATTGTATATGAGTGAGTTGCACTGAAAAACTTAGAATTTACTGAAAAACCCGCATTAGACGAAATGCACAGTGTAGTACATAGTATATGAGTGAGTTGCACTGAAAAACTTAGAATTTACTGAAAAACCCGCATTAGACGAAATGCACAGTATAGTACATTGTATATGAGTGAGTTGCACTGAAAAACTTAGAATTTACTGAAAAACCCGCCTTAGACGAAATGCACAGTGTAGTACATAGTATATGAGTGAGTTGCACTGAAAAACTTAGAATTTACTGAAAAACCCGCATTAGACGAAATGCACACTGTAGTACATAGTATATGAGTGAGTTGCACTGAAAAACTTAGAATTTACTGAAAAACCCGCATTAGACGAAATGCACAGTGTAGTACATTGTATATGAGTGAGTTGCACTGAAAAACTTAGAATTTACTGAAAAACCCGCATTAGACGAAATGCACAGTGTAGTACATTGTATATGAGTGAGTTGCACTGAAAAAACTTAGAATTTACTGAAAAACCCGCATTAGACGAAATGCACAGTGTAGTACATTGTATATGAGTGAGTTGCACTGAAAAACTTAGAATTTACTGAAAAACCCGCATTAGACGAAATGCACAGTGTAGTATAATTATATGAGTGAGTTGCACTGAAAAACCTAGAATTTACTGAAAAAAAACCCGCATTAGACGAAATGCACAGTGTAGTACATTGTATATGAGTGAGTTGCACTGAAAAACTTAGAATTTACTGAAAAACCCGCATTAGACGAAATGCACACTGTAGTACATAGTATATGAGTGAGTTGCACTGAAAAACTTATAATTTACTGAAAAAACCCGCATTAGACGAAATGCACAGTGTAGTACATTGTATATGAGTGAGTTGCACTGAAAAACTTAGAATTTACTGAAAAACCCGCATTAGACGAAATGCACAGTGTAGTATAATGTATATGAGTGAGTTGCACTGAAAAACCTAGAAATTTAATGAAAATCCGCATTAGACGAAATGCACAGTGTAGTACATTGTATATGAGTGAGTTGCACTGAAAAACTTAGAATTTACTGAAAAACCCGCATTAGACGAAATGCACACTATAGTACATAGTATATGAGTGAGTTGCACTGAAAAACTTAGAATTTTCTGAAAAACCCGCATTAGACGAAATGCACAGTGTAGTACATTGTATATGAGTGAGTTGCACTGAAAAACTTAGAATTTACTGAAAAACCCGCATTAGACGAAAATGCACAGTGTAGTATAATGTATATGAGTGAGTTGCACTGAAAAACCTAGAATTTAATGAAAAATCCGCATTAGACGAAATGCACAGTGTAGTACATTGTATATGAGTGAGTTGCACTGAAAAACTTAGAATTTACTGAAAAACCCGCATTAGACGAAATGCACACTATAGTACATAGTATATGAGTGAGTTGCACTGAAAAACTTAGAATTTACTGAAAAACCCGCATTAGACGAAATGCACAGTGTAGTACATTGTATATGAGTGAGTTGCACTGAAAAACTTAGAATTTACTGAAAAACCCGCATTAGACGAAATGCACACTGTAGTACATAGTATATGAGTGAGTTGCACTGAAAAACTTAGAATTTACTGAAAAACCGCATTAGACGAAATGCACAGTGTAGTACATTGTATATGAGTGAGGTTGCACTGAAAAACTTATAATTTACTGAAAAACCCGCATTAGACGAAATGCACTGTGTAGTACATTGTATATGAGTGAGTTACACTGAAAAACTTAGAATTTACTGAAAAACCCGCATTAGACGAAATGCCACAGTGTAGTACATAGTATATGGGTGAGTTGCACTGAAAAACTTAGAATTTACTGAAAAAACCCGCATTAGACGAAATGCACAGTGTAGTACATTGTATATGAGTGAGTTGCACTGAAAAACTTAGAATTTACTGAAAAACCCGCATTAGACGAAATGCACAGTGTAGTACATTGTATATGAGTGAGTTGCACTGAAAAACTTAGAATTTACTGAAAAACCCGCATTAGACGAAATGCACAGTGTAGTACATTGTATATGAGTGAGTTGCACTGAAAAACTTAGAATTTACTGAAAAACCCGCATTAGACGAAATGCACAGTGTAGTACATTGTATATGAGTGAGTTGCACTGAAAAACTTAGAATTTACTGAAAAACCCCAATTAGACGAAATGCACAGTGTAGTACATAGTATATGAGTGAGTTGCACTGAAAAACTTAGAATTTACTGAAAAACCCGCATTAGACGAAATGCACAGTGTAGTACATTGTATATGAGTGAGTTGCACTGAAAAACTTAGAATTTACTGAAAAACCCGCATTAGACGAAATGCACAGTGTAGTATAATGTATATGAGTGAGTTGCACTGAAAAACCTAGAATTTAATGAAAAATCCGCATTAGACGAAATGCACAGTGTAGTACATTGTATATGAGTGAGTTGCACTGAAAAACTTAGAATTTACTGAAAAACCCGCATTAGACGAAATGCCACACTATAGTACATAGTATATGAGTGAGTTGCACTGAAAAAACTTAGAATTTACTGAAAAACCCGCATTAGACGAAATGCACAGTGTAGTACATTGTATATGAGTGAGTTGCACTGAAAAACTTAGAATTTACTGAAAAACCCGCATTAGACGAAATGCACACTGTAGTACATAAGTATATGAGTGAGTTGCACTGAAAAACTTAGAATTTACTGAAAAACCCGCATTAGACGAAATGCACAGTGTAGTACATTGTATATGAGTGAGTTGCCACTGAAAAAACTTATAATTTACTGAAAAACCCGCATTAGACGAAATGCACTGTGTAGTACAATGTATATTGAGTGAGTTACACTGAAAAACTTAGAATTTACTGAAAAAACCCGCATTAGACGAAATGCACAGTGTAGTAACATAGTATATGGGTGAGTTGCACTGAAAAACTTAGAATTTACTGAAAAAACCCGCATTAGACGAAATGCACAGTGTAGTACATTGTATATGAGTGAGTTGCACTGAAAAACTTAGAATTTACTGAAAAAACACGCATTAGACGAAATGCACAGTGTAGTAATTTGTATATGAGTGAGTTGCACTGAAAAACTTAGAATTTACTGAAAAACCCGCATTAGACGAAATGCACAGTGTAGTACATTGTATATGAGTGAGTTGCACTGAAAAACTTAGAATTTACTGAAAAACCCGCATTAGACGAAATGCACAGTGTAGTACATTGTATATGAGTGAGTTGCACTGAAAAACTTAGAATTTACTGAAAAACCCGCATTAGACGAAATGCACAGTGTGAGTACATTGTATATGAGTGAGTTGCACTGAAAAACTTAGAATTTACTGAAAAACCCGCATTAGACGAAATGCACAGTGTAGTACATTGTATATGAGTGAGTTGCACTGAAAAACTTAGAATTTACTGAAAAACCCGCATTAGACGAAATGCACAGTGTAGTACATAGTATATGAGTGAGTTGCACTGAAAAACTTAGAATTTACTGAAAAACCCGCATTAGACGAAATGCACAGTATAGTACATTGTATATGAGTGAGTTGCACTGAAAAACTTAGAATTTACTGAAAAACCCGCCTTAGACGAAATGCACAGTGTAGTACATAGTATATGAGTGAGTTGCACTGAAAAACTTAGAATTTACTGAAAAAACCCGCATTAGACGAAATGCACACTGTAGTACATAGTATATGAGTGAGTTGCACTGAAAAACTTAGAATTTACTGAAAAACCCGCATTAGACGAAATGCACAGTGTAGTACATTGTATATGAGTGAGTTGCACTGAAAAACTTAGAATTTACTGAAAAACCCGCATTAGACGAAATGCACAGTGTAGTACATTGTATATGAGTGAGTTGCACTGAAAAACTTAGAATTTACTGAAAAACCCGCATTAGACGAAATTGCACAGTGTAGTACATTGTATATGAGTGAGTTGCACTGAAAAACTTAGAATTTACTGAAAAACCCGCATTAGACGAAATGCACAGTGTAGTATATATTATATGAGTGAGTTGCACTGAAAAACCTAGAATTTACTGAAAAACCCGCATTAGACGAAATGCACAGTGTAGTACATTGTATATGAGTGAGTTGCACTGAAAAACTTAGAATTTACTGAAAAACCCGCATTAGACGAAATGCACACTGTAGTAACATAGTATATGAGTGAGTTGCACTGAAAAACTTATAATTTACTGAAAAACCCGCATTAGACGAAATGCACAGTGTAGTACATTGTATATGAGTGAGTTGCACTGAAAAACTTAGAATTTACTGAAAAACCCGCATTAGACGAAATGCACAGTGTAGTATAATGTATATGAGTGAGTTGCACTGAAAAACCTAGAATTTAATGAAAAATCCGCATTAGACGAAATGCACAGTGTAGTACATTGTATATGAGTGAGTTGCACTGAAAAACTTAGAATTTACTGAAAAACCCGCATTAGACGAAATGCACACTATAGTACATAGTATATGAGTGAGTTGCACTGAAAAACTTAGAATTTACTGAAAAACCCGCATTAGACGAAATGCACAGTGTAGTACATTGTATATGAGTGAGTTGCACTGAAAAACTTAGAATTTACTGAAAAACCCGCATTAGACGAAATGCACACTGTAGTACATAGTATATGAGTGAGTTTGCACTTGAAAAACCTAGAATTTAATGAAAAATCCGCATTAGACGAAATGCACAGTGTAGTACATTGTATATGAGTGAGTTGCACTGAAAAACTTAGAATTTACTGAAAAACCCGCATTAGACGAAATGCACACTATAGTACATAGTATATGAGTGAGTTGCACTGAAAAACTTAGAATTTACTGAAAAACCCGCATTAGACGAAATGCACAGTTGTAGTACATTGTATATGAGTGAGTTGCACTGAAAAACTTAGAATTTACTGAAAAACCCGCATTAGACGAAATGCACACTGTAGTACATAGTATATGAGTGAGTTGCACTGAAAAACTTAGAATTTACTGAAAAACCCGCATTAGACGAAATGCACAGTGTAGTACATTGTATATGAGTGAGTTGCACTGAAAAACTTATAATTTACTGAAAAACCCGCATTAGACGAAATGCACTGTGTAGTACATTGTATATGAGTGAGTTACACTGAAAAACTTAGAATATACTGAAAAACCCGCATTAGACGAAATGCACAGTGTAGTACATAGTATATGGGTGAGTTGCACTGAAAAACTTAGAATTTACTGAAAAACCCGCATTAGACGAAATGCACAGTGTAGTACATTGTATATGAGTGAGTTGCACTGAAAAACTTAGAATTTACTGAAAAACCCGCATTAGACGAAATGCACAGTGTAGTACATTGTATATGAGTGAGTTGCCTGAAAAACTTAGAATTTACTGAAAAACCCGCATTAGACGAAATGCACAGTGTAGTACATTGTATATGAGTGAGTTGCACTGAAAAACTTAGAATTTACTGAAAAACCCGCATTAGACGAAATGCACAGTGTAGTACATTGTATATGAGTGAGTTGCACTGAAAAACTTAGAATTTACTGAAAAACCCCCATTAGACGAAATGCACAGTTGTAGTACATAGTATATGAGTGAGTTGCACTGAAAAACTTAGAATTTATTGAAAAACCCGCATTAGACGAAATGCACAGTGTAGTACATTGTATATGAGTGAGTTGCACTGAAAAACTTAGAATTTACTGAAAAACCCGCATTAGACGAAATGCACAGTGTAGTATAATGTATATGAGTGAGTTGCACTGAAAAACCTAGAATTTAATGAAAAATCCGCATTAGACGAAATGCACAGTGTAGTACATTGTATATGAGTGAGTTGCACTGAAAAACTTAGAATTTACTGAAAAACCCGCATTAGACGAAATGCACACTATAGTACATAGTATATGAGTGAGTTGCACTGAAAACTAGAATTTACTGAAAAACCCGCATTAGACGAAATGCACAGTGTAGTACATTGTATATGAGTGAGTTGCACTGAAAAACTTAGAATTTACTGAAAAAGCCCGCATTAGACGAAATGCACACTGTAGTACATAGTATATGAGTGAGTTGCACTGAAAAACTTAGAATTTACTGAAAAACCCGCATTAGACGAAATGGCACAGTGTAGTACATTGTATATGAGTGAGTTGCACTGAAAAACTTATAATTTACTGAAAAACCCGCATTAGACGAAATGCACTGTGTAGTACAATGTATATGAGTGAGTTACACTGAAAAACTTAGAATTTACTGAAAAACCCGCATTAGACGAAATGCACAGTGTAGTACATAGTATATGTGTGAGTTTGCACTGAAAAACTTAGAATTTACTGAAAAACCCGCATTAGACGAAATGCACAGTGTAGTACATTGTATATGAGTGAGTTGCACTGAAAAACTTAGAATTTACTGAAAAACCCGCATTAGACGAAATGCACAGTGTAGTATTTTGTATATGAGTGAGTTGCACTGAAAAACTTAGAATTTACTGAAAAACCCGCATTAGACGAAATGCACAGTGTAGTACATTGTATATGAGTGAGTTGCACTGAAAAACTTAGAATTTACTGAAAAACCCGCATTAGACGAAATGCACAGTGTAGTACATTTGTATATGAGTGAGTTGCACTGAAAAACTTAGAATTTACTGAAAAACCCGCATTAGACGAAATGCACAGTGTAGTACATAGTATATGAGTGAGTTGCACTGAAAAACTTAGAATTTACTGAAAAACCCGCATTAGACGAAATGCACAGTGTAGTACATTGTATATGAGTGAGTTGCACTGAAAAACTTAGAATTTACTGAAAAACCCGCATTAGACGAAATGCACAGTGTAGTATAATTATATGAGTGAGTTGCACTGAAAAACCTAGAATTTACTGAAAAACCCGCATTAGACGAAATGCACAGTGTAGTACATTGTATATGAGTGAGTTGCACTGAAAAACTTAGAATTTACTGAAAAACCCGCATTAGACGAAATGCACACTGTGGTACATAGTATATGAGTGAGTTGCACTGAAAAACTTAGAATTTACTGAAAAACCCGCATTAGACGAAATGCACAGTGTAGTACATTGTATATGAGTGAGTTGCACTGAAAAACTTAGGAATTTACTGAAAAACCCGCATTAGACGAAATGCACACTGTAGTACGTAGTATATGAGTGAGTTGCACTGAAAAACTTAGAAATTTACTGAAAAACCCGCATTAGACGAAATGCACAGTGTAGTACATTGTATATGAGTGAGTTGCACTGAAAACCTAGAATTTACTGAAAAACCCGCATTAGACGAAATGCACAGTGTAGTACATTGTATATGAGTGAGTTTGCACTGAAAAACTTAGAATTTACTGAAAAACCCGCATTAGACGAAATGCACACTGTAGTACATAGTATATGAGTGAGTTGCACTGAAAAACTTAGAATTTACTGAAAACCCGCATTAGACGAAATGCACAGTGTAGTACATTGTATATGAGTGAGTTGCACTGAAAAACTTAGAATTTACTGAAAAACCCGCATTAGACGAAATGCACACTGTAGTACATAGTATATGAGTGAGTTGCACTGAAAAACTTAGAATTTACTGAAAAACCCGCATTAGACGAAATGCACAGTGTAGTACATTGTATATGAGTGAGTTGCACTGAAAAACTTATAATTTACTGAAAAACCCGCATTAGACGAAATGCACAGTGTAGTACATTGTATATGAGTGAGTTGCACTGAAAAACTTAGAATTTACTGAAAAACCGCATTAGACGAAATGCACAGTGTAGTACATAGTATATGAGTGAGTTGCACTGAAAAACTTATAATTTACTGAAAAACCCGCATTAGACAAAATGCACAGTGTAGTACATAGTATATGGGTGAGTTGCACTGAAAAACTTAGAATTTACTGAAAAACCCGCATTAGACGAAATGCACAGTGTAGTACATTGTATATGAGTGAGTTGCACTGAAAAACTTAGAATTTACTGAAAAACCCGCAATTAGACGAAATGCACAGTGTAGTACATTGTATATGAGTGAGTTGCACTGAAAAACTTAGAATTTACTGAAAAACCCGCATTAGACGAAATGCACAGTGTAGTACATAGTATATGAGTGAGTTGCACTGAAAAACTTAGAATTTACTGAAAAACCCGCATTAGACGAAATGCACAGTGTAGTACATTGTATATGAGTGAGTTGCACTGAAAAACTTAGAATTTACTGAAAAACCCGCATTAGACGAAATGCACAGTGTAGTACATTGTATATGAGTGAGTTGCACTGAAAAACTTAGAATTTACTGAAAAACCCGCATTAGAAGAAATGCACACTGTAGTACATTGTATATGAGTGAGTTGCACTGAAAAACTTAGAATTTACTGAAAAAACCCGCATTAGACGAAATGCACAGTGTAGTACATTGTATATAAGTGAGTTGCACTGAAAACTTAGAATTTACTGAAAAACCCGCATTAGACGAAATACACAGTGTAGTATAATGTATATGAGTGAGTTTGCACTGAAAAACCTAGAATTAACTGAAAAACCCCGCATTAGACTTAATGCAGAGTGTAGTACATAGTATATGAGTGAGTTGCACTGAAAAAATTAGAATTTACTGAAAAACCCGCATTAGACGAAATGCACAGTGTAGTACATTGTATATGAGTGAGTTGTACTGAAAAACTTAGAATTTACTGAAAAACCCGCATTAGACGAAATGCACAGTGTACTACATAGTATATGAGTGAGTTGCACTGAAAAACCTAGAATTTACTGAAAAACCCGCATTAGACGAAATGCACAGTGTAGTACATTGTATATGAGTGAGTTGCACTGAAAAACTTAGAATTTACTGAAAAACCCGCATTAGACGAAATGCACACTGTAGTACATAGTATATGAGTGAGTTGCACTGAAAAACTTAGAATTTACTGAAAAACCCGCATTAGACGAATGCACAGTGTGAGTACATTGTATATGAGTGAGTTGCACTGAAAAACTTAGAATTGACTGGATAAACCCGCATTAGACGAAATGCACAGTGTAGTACATTGTATATGAGTGAGTTGCACTGAAAAACTTAGAATTTACTGAAAAACCCGCATTAGACGAAATGCACAGTGTAGTACATTGTATATGAGTGAGTTGCACTGAAAAACTTAGAATTTACTGAAAAACCCGCATTAGACGAAATGCACAGTGTAGTACATAGTATATGAGTGAGTTGCACTGAAAAACTTAGAATTTACTGAAAAACCCGCATTAGATAAAATGCACAGTGTAGTACATTGTATATGAGTGAGTTGCACTGAAAAAAACTTAGAATTTACTGAAAAACCCGCATTAGACGAAATGCACACTGTAGTACATAGTATATGAGTGAGTTGCACTGAAAAAACTTAGAATTTACTGAAAAACCCGCATTAGACAAAATGCACAGTGTGAGTACATAGTATATGAGTGAGTTGCACTGAAAAACTTAGAAATTTACTGAAAAACCCGCATTAGACGAAATGCACAGTGTAAGTACATTGTATATGAGTGAGTTGCACTGAAAA
>NW_028227786.1:0-74053 GCF_978045245.1 Mus caroli | reverse complement strand
GAATATGGCAAGAAAACATGAAAAAGGTGGAAAATGAGAATAATCACACTGTAGGACCCAGAATTCCGAATAAACTTGAAAAACGGGGAAAATTAACAACTCACTCAGAAAGACGTGGAATATGGCAAGAAACCCTGAATAACGTGGAAAATTAAAAATTCATCTGTAGGACCCAAAATATGTTGGGAAACCCTGAAAAACGTGGAAAATTAAAAATCACACTGAAGGAACTGGAATATAATGAAAAATCCTGGAAAATGTGGAAAATTAAAAACTCACACTGTAGGACCTGGAATATGGCAAGAAAACCTTTAAAAAATTGGAAAATTAAAAACTCACACTGAAGGACCCCGGATTATGGCGAAAAAACCTGAAAAAGGTGAAAAATGAGAAAATCACACTGTAGGACCCAGAATTGCGAAAAAACTCGAAAAACGGGGAAAATGAGAAAATCACACTGTAGGAACCATAATATGCCTAGAAACCCTGAAAAACATGGAAAATTAAAAATACACAAATATACGGTGTAGGACACAGAATATGGCGAAAAACCCTGAAAAAATAGAAAATGAGAAAACAACACGGTAGGACCCCGAATATGCAGAGTAACCCTTAAAAACGTGAAAATTAAAAATTCAAACTGTCGGACACAGAATATGGCTAGAAAAACTGAAAAACATGGAAAATTAAATATTCACACTGTAGGACCCAGATTATGACGAAAAAAACTTAAAAACGTGGAACATTAAAAATTCACACTGTAGGACCCTGAATAGGCCTAGAAACCCTGAAAAACGTGGAAAATGAAAAATACAGGCTATAGTATCCAGAATATGGCGAGAAAACCTGAAAAAAGTAGAAAATTATAAACTCACACTCAAGGACCCCGAATATGCCGAGAAAACGTGAAAAAGGTGGAAAATGAGAAAATCACACAGTAGGACCCGGAATAAAACAAAAATTACTTGAAAATGTGAAAAAAATTAAAAGTTCACACTATAGGAACCAGAATATGGCGAAAAACCCTGAAAACCGTGGAAAATTTAAAATTCTCACTGTAGGGCACAGAATAGGGCGAGAAACCCTGAAAAAATTAAAAATTAAAAACTCTCACTGAAGAACCCAGAATATGCCTAGAAAACCTGAAAAAGTTGGAAAAAGTAAAAATCACACTGTAGGACCCAGAATATGGCGAGAAACCCTGAACAAAGTAGAAAATTAAAAACTCACAATGAAGGACCCCTAATACGGCGAAAAAAATGAAAAAGGTGGAAAATGATAAAACACAGTGTAGGACCCAGAATTATGAAAAAAATTGAAAAACGTCGAAAATGAGAAAATGACACTGCAAGACCCAGAATATGCCGAGAAACCCTGAATAACGTGAACATTAAAAATGTACACTGTCGGACCCACAATATGGCACGAAACCATGAATAAAGTGGAAAATTAAAAATTCACATTGTATTACCCAGAATAGGGCAAGAAATACTGAAAAATGTGGAAAAGTAAACATTCACACTGAAGGACCTGGAATATGGCAAGAAAACCTGAAAAACGTGGTATGAGAAAATCACAGTGTAGGACCTAGAAGATGTCGAAAAATCCTGAAAAATGAGGAAAATTAAAAATTCAAATTGAAGGACCTGGAATATGGCGAGAAAACCTGAAAAACGAGGAAAATTAAAAATTCACACTGAAGGACCCAGAATATGGCGAGAAAACCTGTAATAAGTAGAAAATTAAAAATTCACACTGAATGACCCCGAATATGGCGAGAAAACCTGAAAAAGGTGGAAAATGAGTATAATCACACTGTAGGACCCAGAATTGTGAAAAAAACTTTAAAAACGTCGAAAATGAAAAAATCACTGTGTATGACCCAGAATATGGCGAGAAACCCTGAAAAAAGTAGAAAATTAAAAACTCACACTGAAGGACCCCAAATATGGCCAGAAAACCTGAAAAAGGTGAAAAATGAGAAAATCGCACTGTAGGACCCAGAATTGGGAAAAAACTTGAAAAAAGTGGAAAATGAGAAAATCACAATGTAGGACCCAGAATATGCCGAAAAACCCTGAAAAACGTGGAAAATTAAAAATACATTCTTTAGGACCCAGAATATGGCGAGAAACCCTGTAAAAAGTAGAAAATTAAAAATTCACACTGAAGGTCCCCAAATATGGAGAGAAAACCTGAAAAAGGTGGAAAATGAGAATAATCACACTGTAGGACCCAGAAGTGTTAAAAAAATTGAAAAACGTCGAAAATGAGAAAATCACAGTGTAGGACCCAGCATATGCCGAGAAACCCTGAGAAACTTGGAAAATTAAAAATACACTCTGTAGGACCCAGAATATGGCAAGAAACCCTGAAAAGTAGAAAATTTCAAACTCACACTGATGGACCCCGAATATGGCCAGAAAACCTGAAAAAGGTGGAAAATGAGAAAATCACACTCTAGGACCCAGAATTGGGAAAAAACTTGAAAAAGTGGAAAATGACAAAATCCCAATGTACGACCCAGAATTACGAAAAAACTTGAAAAACGTCGAAAATGAGAAAATCACAGTGTAGGACACAGAATATGGCTAGAAACAGTGAGATACGTGGAAAATTAAAAATACACTCCGTAGGACCCAGAATATGGCAAGAAACCCTGAAAAGTAGAAAATTAAAAACTCACACTGAAGGACCCGAATATGGCCAGAAAACCTGAAAAAGGTGGAAAATGAGAAAATCACACTGTAGGACCCAGAATTGGGAAAAAACTTGAAAAAAGTGGAAAATGAGAAAATCACAATGTAGGACCCAGAATATGCCGAAAAACCCTGAAAAACGTGGAAAATTAAAAATACATTCTTTAGGACCCAGAATATGGCGAGAAACCCTGTAAAAAGTAGAAAATTAAAAATTCACACTGAAGGTCCCCAAATATGGAGAGAAAACCTGAAAAAGGTGGAAAATGAGAATAATCACACTGTAGGACCCAGAAGTGTTAAAAAAATTGAAAAACGTCGAAAATGAGAAAATCACAGTGTAGGACCCAGCATATGCCGAGAAACCCTGAGAAACTTGGAAAATTAAAAATACACTCTGTAGGACCCAGAATATGGCAAGAAACCCTGAAAAGTAGAAAATTTCAAACTCACACTGATGGACCCCGAATATGGCCAGAAAACCTGAAAAAGGTGGAAAATGAGAAAATCACACTCTAGGACCCAGAATTGGGAAAAAACTTGAAAAAGTGGAAAATGACAAAATCCCAATGTACGACCCAGAATTACGAAAAAACTTGAAAAACGTCGAAAATGAGAAAATCACAGTGTAGGACACAGAATATGGCTAGAAACAGTGAGATACGTGGAAAATTAAAAATACACTCCGTAGGACCCAGAATATGGCAAGAAACCCTGAAAAGTAGAAAATTAAAAACTCACACTGAAGGACCCGAATATGGCCAGAAAACCTGAAAAAGGTGGAAAATGAGAAAATCACACTGTAGGACCCAGAATTGGGAAAAAACTTGAAAAAAGTGGAAAATGACAAAATCACAATGTAGGACCTCGAATATGCCGAGAAACCCTGAAAAACATGGAAAATTAAAAATACACCCTGGAAGACCCAGAATATGGCGATAAACCCTGAAAAAAGTAGAAAATTACAAACTCACACTGAAGGACCCCGAATATGGAGAGAAAACCTGAAAAAGGTGGAAAATAAGAAAATCACACTGTAGGACCCAGAATTGCGAAAAAAATTGAAAAACATCGAAATTGAGAAAATCACACGGCAGAACACAGAATATGCCAAGAAACCCTGAAAAATTTGAAAATTAAAAATTCATACTGTCGGACCCAGATTATCTCGAGAAACCATTAAAAAGTGAACAATTAAAAATTCACACTGTATTACCCAGAATATGGCGAGAAATAGTGAAAAATGTGGAAAATTAAAACTTCACACTGAGGGACCTGGAATATGGCAAGAAAACCTGAAAAACGTGGAAATGAGAAAATCACACTGTAAGACCCAGAATATGACGAAAAAACCTGAAAAACGTGGAAAATTAAAAATTCACACTGAAGGACCCGGAATTTGGCGAGAAAACCTGAAAAACGAGAAAAATTAAAAACTCACACTAAAGGAAACAGAATTGTGAAAAAACTTGAAAAACGTTGAAAATGAGAAAATTACACTGTAGTACCCCGAATATGGGGAGAAACCCTTTAAAAAGTAGAAAAATAAAAACTCACACTGTAAGACCCAGAATATGACGAAAAAACCTGAAAAACGTGGAAAATTAAAAATTCACACTGAGGGACCTGGAATATGGCAAGAAAACCTGAAAAACGTGGAAATGAGAAAATCACACTGTAGGACCACAGAATATGACGAAAAAACCTGAAAAACGTGGAAAATTAAAAATTCACACTGAAGGACCCGGAATTTTATGAGAAAACCTGAAAAACAAGGAAAATTAAAAATTCACACTGAAGGAAACAGAATTGCAAAAAAACTTGAAAAACGTAGAAAATGAGAAAATTACACTGTAGGACCCCGAATATGGGGAGAAACCCTTTAAAAAGTAGAAAAATAAAAACTCACTCTGTATTACCCAGAATATGGTGAGAAATACTTAAAAACGTGGAAAATTAAAAATTCACACTGAAGGACCTGGAATATGGCAAAAAAACCTGAAAAACGTGGAAATGAGAAAATCACACAGTAGGACTCAGAATTACCAAAAAACTTGAAAAAAGTGGAAAATGAGAAAATCATACAGTATGACCGACCCAGAATATGCCAAGAAACCCTGAAAAAGGAGGAAAAATAAAAATTCACACTGAATGACCCGGAATTTGGCGAGAAAACCTGAAAAAATGGAAAATTAAAAACTCACAGTGAAGGAACCAGAATATGGCGAGAACCCCTGAAAAAAGGAGAAAATAAAAAATCTCACATTGAAGGACCCCGTATATGGCAAGAAAACGTGAAAAAGGTGGAAAATGAGAAAATCACACTGTAGGACAAAGAAATGCCAAAAAACTTAAAAAAATGGAAAATGAGAATAATCACACTGTAGGACCCGGAATTGCGAAAAAAACTTGAAAAACGTCGAAATTGAGAAAATTACACTGCAGGACCCAGAATATGCCGAGAAACCCTGAAAAACTTGAAAATTAAAAATTCATACTGTCGGACCCAGATTATCTCGAGAAACCATTAAAAAGTGGACAATAAAAAATTCACACTGTATTACCCAGAATATGGCGAGAAATACTGAAAAACGTGGAAAATTAAAAATTCACACTGAAGGACCCCGAATATGGCGAGAAAACCTGAAAAAGGTGGAAAATTAGAAAATCACACTGTAGGACACAGAATTGCGAAAAAACTTGAAAAATGTGAAAAATGAGAAAATCACACTGCAGGACCCAGAATATGCCAAGAAACCCTGAAAAACATGAAAATTAAAAATTTACTCTGAAGGACCCAGAATATGGCGAGAAAACCTGAAAAACATGGAAAATTAAGTATTAACACTGTAGGACCCAGGATATGGAGAGAAACACTGAAAATTATGGAAAATCAAAAATTCACACTGTAGGACAAGAATATGGCAAGAAACATTGAAAAACATGGAAAATTAAAAATTCACACTGTAGGACCCAGAATATGACAAGAAAATCTGAAAAAATTGGAACATGAGAAAATCACACTGTAGGACTCAGAATATGATGAAAAAACACTTAAAAACGTCTAAAATTAAAAATTCACATTGTAGGACCCAGAATATGGCCAGAAACAATGAAAAAATGTGGAGAATTTAAATTTCACACTGTACTACACAGAATATGGCGAGAAACCCTGAAAAAAGTAGAAACTAAAAAACTCACACAAAGGACCCCGAATATGGCACGAAAACCTGAAAAAGGTGGAAAATGAGAAAATTACACTGTAGGACCCAGAATTACGAAAAAACTTCAAAAACGTGGAAATGAGGAAATCACACTGCAGGACCCAAAACATGACGAGAGGGGCTGGTGAGATGGCTCAGTGGATAAGAGCACCCGACTGCTCTTCCGAAGGTCCAGAGTTCAAATCCCAGCGACCACATGGTGGCTCACAACCATCCGTAATGAGATCTGACGCCCTCTTCTGGTGTGTCTGAAGACAGCTACAGTGTACTTATATATAATAATAAATAAATAAATAAAAATCTAAAAAAAAAAAACATGACGAGAAACCCTGAAAAACGTGAAAATTAAAAATTCACACTGTCGGACCCAGAATATGGCGAGAAACCATGAAAAAAGTGGAAAATTAAAAATTCACACTGTATTACCCACAATATGGCGAGAAATACTGAAAAACGTGGAAAATTAAAAATTCACACTGAAGGACCTTGAATATGGCAAGAAAATCTAAAAAACATGGAAATGAATTAATCACACTGTAGACCCCAGAATATGGCGAGAAAACCTGAAAAAATGAAAAATGAGAATAATCACACTTTAGGACCCAGAATTGCGAAAAAACTTGAAAAACGTCGTAAATGAGAAAATCACACTGTAGGACCCAGAATATGGTGAAAAAAGCTGAAAAACGTGGAAAATTAAAAAATACACTTTATAGGACCCAGAATATGGCGAGAAACCCTGAAAAAAGTAGAAAATTAAAAACTCACACTGTAGGACCCAGAATATTGCGAGAAAACCTGAAAAAGGTGGAAAATGAGAATAATCACACTGGAGGACCCAGAATTACGAATAAACTTGAAAAACGAGGAAAATGAGAAAATCACACTGCAGGACCCAGAATATGCCGAGAAACCCTAAAAAACGTGAAAATTAAAAATTCACACTGAAGGACCCGGAATATGGCGAGAAAACATGAAAAAGGTTGAAAATGAGAATAATCTCACTGTAGGACCCAGAATTGAGAAAAAACTTGAAAAACGTCGTAAATGAGAAAATCACACTGTAGGACTCAGAATAAGGCGAGAAACCCTGAAAAACATCGAAAATTAAAAATACACTCTGTAGGACCCAGAATATGGCAAGAAACCCTGAAAAAAGTAGATAATTAAATACTCACACTGAAGGACCACGAATATGGTGAGAAAACCTGAAAAAGTTGGAAAATTAGAATAATCACACTGTAGGACCCAGAATTGCGAAAAAACATGAAAAACGTGGAAAATGTGAGAATCAAACTGCAGGACCCAGAATATGCCGAGAAACCCTGTAAAAGGTGAAAATTAAAAATTGACAATTTTGGACACAGAATATGGCGAGAAAACATGAAAAAAAAGTGGAAAATTTAAAATTAACACTGTATTACCTACAATATGGCGAGAAATACTGAAAAACGTGGAAAGTTAAAAATTCACACTGAAATACCAGGAATATGGCAAGATAACCTGAAAAACGTGGAAATGAGAAAATCACACTGTAGGACCCAGAATATGACGAAAAAACCTAAAAAAACGTGGAAAATAAAAATTAACACTGAAGGACCTAGAATATTGCGAGAAAACCTGAAAAAAGTAGAAAATTACAAACTCACACTTAAGGACCCAGAATATGGCGAGAAAACCTGAAAAAGGTGGAAAATGAGAAAATCACACTGTAGGACCTGGAATTACCATAAAATTTGTAAATCGTGTAAAATGAGAAAATCACACTGCAGGACCCAGAATATGCAGAGAAACCCTGAAAAGGTGAAAATTAAAAATTCACACTGTCTGACCCAGGTTATGGCGAGATAGCATGAAAAACGTGGAAAATTAAAAATTCACACTGAAGGACCTGGAATACGGCAAGAAAACCTGAAAAAGGTGGAAATGAGAAAATCACAATGTAAGACCCAGAATATGACAAAAAAAAACCCCTGAAAAACGTGGAAAAATAAAATTCACACTGAAAGACCCTGAATATGGCAAGAAAACTTGAAAAACGAGGGAAATCAAAACTCACATTGAAGGACCCAGAATAGGTGAGAAAAACTGAAAAAAGTAGAAAATTAAATATTCACACTGAAGGACCCCCGAATATGGAGAGAAACCTTAAAAAAGTAGAAAATTAAATATTCACACTGAAGGACCCCCGAATATGGAGAGAAACCTTAAAAAAGTAGAAAATTAAATATTCACACTGAAGGACCCCGAATATGGCGATTAAACCTGAAAAAAATAGAAAATTAAAAACTCACACAGAAGGACCCCAAATATGGCGAGAAAACCTGAAAAAGTGGAAAATGAGAAAATCACACTGTATGACCCAGAATTACATAAATACTTGAAAAACGTGGAAAACGAGAAAATCACACTGCAGGACCCAGAATATGCCCAGAAACCCTGAAAAACGTGAAAATTAAAAATTCACACTGTCAAACACACAATATGGCGAGAAACCATGAATAAAGTGGAAAATTAAAAATTCACACAGTATTACCCAGAATATGGTGAGAAATACTGAGAAACGGGGAAAATTTAAAATTCACACTGAAGGACCTGGAATACGGCAAGAAAACCTGAAAAACGTGGAAATGACAAAATCACACTGTAGACCCAGAATATGACGAAAAAAACTGAAAAACGTAGAAAATTAAAAATTCACACTGAAGGACCCCGAATATGGCGAAGAAATCCAGAAAAACGAGGAAAATTATAGACTCACACTGAAGGACCCAGAATTACGTAAAAACTTGAAAAACGTGGAAAATGAGAAAATCACACTTCAGGACCCAGAATATGCCGAGAAATCCTGAAATATGTAAAAATTTAAAATTCACACTTTCGGACACAGAATATGGCGAGAATCCATGAAAAATGTTGAAAATTAAAAATTCACACTGTATTACGTAGAATATGGCGAGAAATACTGAAAAACGTGAAAAATTTAAAATTCACATTGAAGGACGTGGAATATGGTGAGAAAACCAGAAAAACAAGTAAAATAAAAAAGCACACTGAAGGACCAAGAATATGGCGAGAAACCCTGAAAAAAGTAAAAAATAAAAAACTTACACTGAAAGACCCCAAATATAGCGAGAAAACCTGAAAAAGGTGGAAAATGAGAAAATCATACTGTAGAACACAGTAATGCAAAAAAAATTGAAAAAAGTTGAAAATGAGAAAATCACACTGTAGGACCAAGAATATGCCGAGAAATCCTGAAATATGTAAAAATTAAAAATTCACACTTTCGGACACAGAATATGGCGAGAATCCATGAAAAATGTTGAAAATTAAAAATTCACACTGTATTACGTAGAATATGGCTAGAAATACTGAAAAACGTGAAAAATTAAAAATTCACATTGAAGGACCTGGAATGTGGCGAGAAAACCAGAAAAACAAGTAAAATAAAAACGCACACTGAAGGACCAAGAATATGGCGAGAACCCTGAAAAAAGTAGAAAATAAAAAACTTACACTGAAGGACCCCAAATATAGCGAGAAAACTTGAAAAAGGTGGAAAATGAGAAAATCATACTGTAGAACACAGTAATGCGAAAAAAATTGAAAAAAGTTGAAAATGAGAAAATCACACTGTAGTACCCAGAATATGCCAAGAAACCCTGAAAAACGTGGAATATTAAAAATATACTCTGTAGGACCCAGAATATGGCATGAAACACTGAAAAAAGTAGAAAATTAAAAACTCACACTGAAGGACCCCGAATATGGCAAGAGAACCTGAAAAAAGTAGAAAATTAAAAATACACACAGTAGGACCCAGAATATGGCGAGAAAACCTGAAAAACGTGAAAATGACAAAATCATTCTGTAAGACCCAGAATATGACCCAAAAAACCTGAAAAACGTGGAAAATTAAAAATTCACACTGAAGGCCCCCGAATATGGCGAGAAATCCTGAAAAAGGAGGAAAATTATAAACTCACACTGAAGGACCCAGAGTTATGTAAAAACTTGAAAAACGTGGAAAATGAGAAAATCACACTGCAGGACCCAGAATATGCCTAGAAACTCTGAAAAAAGTGAAAATTAAAAATTCACACTTTAGGACACAGAATATGGCGAGAATCCATGAAAAGTGGAAAATTAAAATTCACACTCAGAATATGGCGAGAAATGCTGAAAAACGTGGAAAATTAAAAAATTCACACTGAAGGACCTGGAATATGGCGAGAAAACCTGAAAAACAAGTAAAATTAAAAACTCACACTGAAGGACCCAGAATATGGGGAGAAAACCTGAAAAAATAGAAAATTAAAAATACACGCTGGAGGACCGAGAATATGGCGAGAAACCCTGAAAAAAGTAGAAAATAAAAAACGTACACTTAAGGACCCCAAATATATGGAGACAACCTGAAAAAGGTGGAAAATGAGAAAATCATACTGTAGAACACAGTAATGCGAAAAAAATTGAAATAAGTGGAAAATGAGAAAATCACACTGTAGGACCCAGAATATGCCGAGAAACCCTGAAAAACTTGGAAAATTAAAAATAGACACTGCAGGACCCAGAATATGTCGAGAAACCCTGAAAAATTAGAAAAGTAAAAACTCACACTGAATGACCCCAAATATGGCGAGAAAACCTGAAAAAGGTGGAAAATGAGAAAATGACACTGTAGGACCAGGAATTACCAAAAAATTTTTAAAAAGTGGAAAATGAGAAAATCACACTGCAGGAACCAGAATATGCCGAGAATCCCTGAAAAACGTGAAAATTAAAAATTCACACTGTCGGTCCCAGAATATGGCGAGAAAACAGGAAAAAAGTGGAAAATTAAAAATTCACAGTGTATTACCCAGAATATGTCGAGAAATACTGAAAAACGTGGAAAATTAAAAGTTCACACTGAAGGACCTGGAATAGGGCAAGAAAACCTGAAAAACTTGGAAATGAGGAAATTACACTATAGGACCAAGAATATGACCAAAAACCTGAAAAACGTGGAATATTTAAAATTCACACTGATGGACCCGAAATATGGCAAGAAAACCTGAAAAATGAGGAAAATTAAAAACTCACACTGAAGGACACAGAATAGGTGAGAAAAACTGAAAAAAGTAGAAAATTAAAAATTCACACTGAAGGACCCCCGAATATGGCGAGAAAACTTGAAAAAAGTAGAAAATTAAAAATTCACACTGAAGGACCCCAAATATGGTGAGAAAACCTGAAAATGGTGGAAAATGAGAAAATCACACTGCAGGACCCAGAATATGCAGAGAAACCCTGAAAAGGTGAAAATTAAAAATTTACACTTTCGGAACCAGATTATGGAGAGAAACCATGAAAAATGTGGAAAATTAAAAATTCACACTGTATTACACAGAATATGGCGAGAAATACTGAAAAACGTGGAAAATTAAAAATTCACACTGAAGGACCTGGAATACGGCAAGAAAACCTGAAAAAGGTGGAAATGAGAAAATCACACTGTAAGACCCAGAATATGACGAAAAAACCTGAAAAATGTGTAAAATTAAAAATTCACACTGAAAGACCCTGAATATGGCGAGAAAACCTGAAAAACGAGGAAAATTAAAAACTCACACTGAAGGACCCAGAATAGGTGAGAAAACCTAAAAAAGTAAAAAAGGAGGTGATGATTGGTTCCTTCCTATGCTGGTTCTTTTGTGCCTCTTCCTTCCACTATTAGGAAGGTTTGCAATTACTGTTAGCTACTTTTAGAAGAGGCAAAAGTAGGTGTTAGCTGAAAGAAGAGGTCATTAATAAGGGAGGAACTAAATACATTATCTCTTTTGTCCACTGCCCCCACAACTCCGGCCCCCTGGCTGGTTCCCAGGCTAACTTTGAAATCTCCTTACCCTAGCCTCCGAAGTACTGCCCAAACAGGAGTGAGTGATATCCATGTCACTTCATGTTTTTAGTAACAACCTCACAAAGGCAAATTTAGTCTATTCTGGTCTACATGGCAAATTGGTCTGTGATTTAGGGAGCGCTCTGAAAGAAAGGAAAAAAAAAAAAACCAGATACTTTGAGTCCAAGAACAGCGATTGTTGGGAGAACCTTCCTGGGATAAGCACACGGAAACAACTGAGAGTGGAAGAGAGATGTCAAAGGTGGACCGAAGCCAAGACAGCTCCTGCAAGTCTTTGTAATTTCATTTTATACTTGAAAACCATAAGGTAGGGTGGACAAGCTAGTGTTTAAGTGCTGGCATCAGTCAGCAGGTTGGGAAGGGCAATGGGCCACTGCCTCACCTGGCTCTTTAGGCCTCTCTGGTTCAGGTAGCAAGTGAAGCTGGGCTCTGCAAACAGAGTGCAAGCAACACTTTAGTAAACAACTAAGGAAATCAATAAATTGACACCAAATAATTGTTTGGTAAAGCTAGTTTTACTTCACTATATTCTGGGAAATGGACTGGTCACTCAGTGTGTCTATGATAACGTATGTCTTGTTAGTGACTCTCCTTTCTTTCCTTTGTCCTTCCATCTTTTTCTATTTCCTTCCATTGTCTCCTCCTTACTCCCATCCTCCTTCCTTCTGTTGCACTGAAGAGTGCAGAGTGGCTATTGGCATGGTTTGTGAAGAATTACCCCTAAGAGTACTGCTCCAGGTGTTTGTGTTCTGGCTAGAGTATCAGCTGGCTTTAAACCACAGAGTCATCAACCTGGAGGAGGAAGGTAGAGGAGGTCAAAGGCAGTAATAGAGTCTAAGCTGGAGCCAACAGATTCTGTTCTATTTTCTTAATCGATTGTCTTCTAGAGAGCATCTTGGCACACAGCTCAAGATAGACTTGATTTCTCTGCCCCTTGTTCTTTCTTTCCCTCTCCACTTCTCCTCCCATTTTCCCAGGCAGGCTTCACATCCAATACACAACCAAGGATGATCTCAACCCCTCCACCCTTTAAAATGTATTAATCATTTAACTTGTTTATATTTCAAGTATTATCCCCCTCCTGCTCTCCCCTCCCTGAGGCCCAACTTTTCCCCCTCCCCACCCAGCCACTCCCACCTAATCCCTCTAGTATCCCCCTTCTCTGGGGTATCAAGCCTCAACAGGACCAAGTGTCACCCCTCCCACTGATGCCAGACAAGGTAGTTCTCTGCTACATAAGTATTTCTAGTCATAAACCCGCCCATGTATACTCCTTTAGTTGGTAGATTACTCCCTGGGAGCTCTGAGGGGTCTGGTTAATTGATACTGTTGTTCGTCCTGTGGGGTTGCCATCCCCTTCAGCTCCTTCAGCCCTTTCCCTAATTTTTCCATTGGGGTCCCCACACTCAGTCCAATGGTTTCTGTGAGTTTCTCCATCTGTCTTAGTCAGTTGCTGACAGAGGCTCTCAGAGGATACACAGACATACAAGGCTCTTGTCTGTAAGCACATCTTGGCATCAGCAGTAGTGTTGGGGTTTTGTGTCTGTGGGTAGAATACAGTGCTATAGTGTCTGCATGGCCTTTCCTTCAGTCTCTGCTCCATTTTTGTCCCTATATTTCCTTTAGACAGAGACAATTTTCGGTAATTTTTTTAAATGGGTGGGTGTCCCCATTCCTCAACTGAGTCCCATGTCCATCTCCTGGATATAGTCCCTTCAGGCTCCATCTCCCCTGCCGCAGACCTTCTGGGTCCCTGTGTCTGCGTGGAACGGGGTCTCTCGTCGCAGGTGGGCAAAGCGTGGATGAGCGAGTGACAAACAGACACACACAGGAGAATTCGTGTGTATAATCTGAATGTAATTTTACAATTCGAGCCTCAGACTTTTTATACAGAAGACAATAAAGAAGTTGGGTGATATACCCGCAAGGTACAAATGAGGTGACCAGATGCTTAATGATTCTTACACAGAACAGAGGAATGAAAACACAAAGATCTGTAGGAACTGGGCAGTAAAATAATTGAGACAAAGTTAGCCCTATTTAAGGTCAGCTATAGTCTTAGAAGCCTGGTGTGAGAACTTTTCACTCCTAGGGCAAGGGCTTTCACACCCAAGTCATGGTTCTAACTAGGGAGTTCCGTTCTAGCTAACCATCTCATGAATAATGCAATACTCTAAAACCACAGCCCGATCTGCTTCCTAAACCATAGTAAATTCCTGTAAATAGGTGTAACTCAGCTATAATACTAAGCATCTATTCTGGTTTCCCCTACGGTCAGAAACTTCTTTCTTCCTAGGTGATGGTAGATTCCTGTGAAGGGCAGTGACCTAACTTTTAGTGTAATACCAGGGGCAGTACAGAAATCCAAGCCCAAGGTCTCGCTAAGGACGAACTAGGACTGTTGGAAGACTGGTTTAGCTATGTCAGAATTCAACCTTAAAAGGCACTTACGATAGGAAAATATTGAAAGAGAGCACGTGGATCCATACACTAGACTAACTCGAGAATGAAACTCGGGAATGAAAAATTACTGTATGGTTAGGGAACACTAGACTCCAGGAGGAGAGCTTCTTTGAAATTCTTTGCCTCATGAGTGACTTTTAAGCCTCTCGGCTTGTCCAGTTGACACGACCGGGGCGTAGCACTCCCCTGTATTTCAGCTGTTGTTATCCCATTGAGTTCTGGGAACCTCTTGAATTCCTGGCATCTGGGAATTTCTAGTGCATCTCCTAGTTCCCCAAACCCCGCTGCTACTTATTCCTATTCATTCTCCTGGTCCTCTAGACGTCTCTCCTGTCTCTTCCCATACCTGACCCTGTCCTTCTTTCTTTCTTCCCCTCCCTTTCTGTCTCCCACCCTGATACCCCCTTCCTCAGCCTGCCATGATTATTTTGTTACCTCTTCTAAGTAGGTTTGAAGAACTGACACTTTGGTCTCAGTTCTTGTAAAACTTCATTTGACTTTTAGTTGTTGCATGGGTATTCTGAGCTTTTTGGCTAAAATCCACTTATCGGTGAGTACATACCATGCAAGGCCTTTTGGATTGGGTTACCTCACTCAAGAAAATATTTTCTAGTTCCATCCATGTGCCTACAACGTTTATGATGCGATCATTTTTAATATCTGAGTAGTATTCCATTGTGTAAATGTACCACAGTTTCTGTAACAATTCTTCCATAGAGGGACATCTGGGTTGTTTCCAGCTCATGGTTATTAAAAATTAGGGTTCAGTGAACACATTGGTGCACGTATCTTTGTTCTGTGTTGGAGCATCTTTAGAGTATATGACAACACACTGGAGCATGTGAAACCACAGTGGAGAATGTGACACCACAGAGGAGTAGGGTGACAGCACCATGGAGCACTGTGACAAGGAAGAGGAGCACTGTGACACCACAGAGGAGCACAATGACACCACAGTGGAGGAGTGTGACAACAGAGTAGAGCAGTGCAACATCAGAGTTGAACACTCTGACATCACTGTAAAGCACTGTAAAGCACTGTGACACCACTGTGGATCACTGTGACAGCAGAGTGGAGTACTGTGACCCGAGAGTGGAGCACTGTGACACTACAGTGCAGCACTGTGACAGCACAGTGGACCACTGTGGCATCAGAGTGGAGCATTGTGACATGACAGTTGAGCACTGAGACACGACAGTGCAGCAGTGTGACAGTGAGGGGAGCACACTTACATCACTGTGGAGAACTGTGTCAGAAAGGTGGAACACTGTGACACAATAGTGTAGCAGTGTGACAGCACAGTGGACCACTGTGACAACACAGAGCAGCACGGCGACAGCAGAGTGGAGCTCTGTGACATGACAGTGGAGCACTGTGATGTGATACCACAGTAGAGCACTGATAAACCACAGTGAGCACTGTGACACAACAGTGGACCACTGTGATACCACAGTGCAGCACTGTCTCCCCGCAGTGAACCACAATGAGACTACAGTGGAGAACTCTGACAACACAGTGGAGCATGTGACACCACAGTGGAGCATTGTGACACCAGAGATGAGAAATCTGATACCACAATGGCATACTGTGACACCAAAGTGGACCATTGTGACAACGAAGTAGAGCACTGTGACACCACAGTGGAGCACTATGAGATCACATTAGAGCAGGGTGACAACAGCGTAGAGAAGTGGGACATCACAGTGGAGCATTGTAAAACCACAGTTGAGCACAGTGACAGAGAAACCCTAAAAAACGTGAAACATAAAAAATAACACTGTAGGAACTGAAATATGGAAAGAAAAATTGAAAATCATCAAATATGAGAAAATCACACTGTAGACCTTGAATATGGCAATAAACCCTGAAAAACATCGAAAATTAAAAACTCACTATATAGGACCTGGAATATTGTGAGAAACCCTGAAAAACAGTGGAAATTTAAAAACTTACACTCTATGACCAGGTATATGGCGACAAATACTGAAAAATGTGAAAAATGATAAACTCAAACTGTAGGAACAGAAATATGATGAGATACCCTGAAAAACGTGGAAATTTAAAAACAAACACTGTAGGACCTGGAATATGGCAAGAAACACTGAAAAAAACGTTGAAAATGAGAAACTCACGCTGTAGGACCTGAAATATGGGAAGAAACCCAGAAAAAGGTGGAAAATGAGACAACCACACTGTAGGACCTGGAATGTGTCTAGAAACCCAGAAAGAGGGGAAAAATGAGAAAATCATAATGCAGTACCTGGAATATCACAAGAAACCCTGAAAAACGTGAAAAATTTAAAACTTACCCTGTAGGACCTGGAATATGGCAAGAAAACGGAAATTCATTGAAAATGAGAAAATCACACTGCAGGACCTTGAATATGGAGAGAAACCTTGAAAAACGTAGAAATTAAAAACTCACACTGTAGGACCTGGAATATGGCGAGAAAACCTAAAGAACGTGGAAAATAAAAATATAACAATGTAGGACCAGGGACATGGCAAGAAAATATGGTGGCTCACAACCATCCGTAATGAGATCTGGCTCCCCCTTCTGGAGTGTCTGAGGACAGTACAGTGTACTTACATATAATAAATAAATATATCTTTAAAAAAAAGAAAATGAGAAAATAACACTGCAGGACCTGGTATAAGGCTAGAAACACTGAAAAATGAGAAACTCAAACTATAGGACTTGGAATATGTTGAGAATCCTTGACAAACATGGAAAATTGAAAACTTACACTATAGGACTGGGAATATGGCAAGAAATCCTGAAAATCATGAACAATGAGAAAATCAAACTGTAGAAGCTGGAATATGGCAAGAAACCCTGAAACACGTGGAAAATTAAAAACTCACACTGTAGGTCCTGGAATATGGCGAGAAACTCTAAAAAACATGGAAAATGGAAATTAAAACTGTAGGAATTGGGATAGGGTGAAAAACTCTGAAAAATGTGGAAAATTAAAATTAAACCTGTAGGATATGGAATATGGTGAGAAACACTGAAAAACGTGGAAAATGAGCAAATGACACTGTAGGACTTGGAATATAGTAAGAAAACCTTTAAAAAGTGGAAAATATAAAAAACTAACAGTGTAGGACCTAAAATATGACAAGAAAACTTCAAAATCCTGAAAAATGAGAAAATCAAACTGTAGGACATGGAATATGGCAGGAAAACCTGAAAAAAATTGAAAATAAAAAACTCACACCCAATAAACTGCAAAGTATGAAAAATGAGAAAAATCACACTGTAGGACCTGTAATATGGAGAGAAACACTGAAAGACTTGGAAAATGAGAAACCCAAACTGTAGGACCTGGAATACGCTGAGAAACCCTGAAAAAATGTGGAAAATTAAAAACTCACATGGTTGGATCTGGAATATGTTGAGAAAACCTGAAAAACGTGGAAAATAAGAAACTCACTCTGTAGGACCTGGAATATGGCAAGAAACTCAGAAAAAGTTGGAAAATGAGAAAATAACACTGCAGCACCTGGTATATGGCTAGAAACAACGAAAAATGAGAAACTCTAACTATAGGACTTGGAATATGTCAAGAAACCATGGCAAACATGGGAAATTGAAAACTTATACTATAGGACTGGGAATATGGCAAGAAAACCTGAAAAATCACAGAAAATGAGAAAATCACACTGTAGAATCTGGAATATGGCAAGAAACACTGAAACACCTGGAAAATTAAAAACTCGCACTCTAGGACCTGGAATATGGTGAGAAGAACTGAAAAATGTGAAAAATGAGAAACTAAAACTATAAGAACTGGAATATGGAAAGAAAACCTTAAAATTGTGGAAAATGAGAGAATCACACCTGGAATATTGTGAGAAATCCTGAAAAACGTGGAAAATTAAAAACTCACACTCTAGGACCTGGAATATGGCAAGATTCCCTATAAAACGTGGAAAAGGAGAAACTCACACTGGAGGAGCTGGAATCTGGCAAGAAAACCTGAAAGAGGTGGAAAATGACAAAATCAAACTGCAGGACTTGGAATATGGCGAGAAACCCAGAAAAGGTGGAAAATGACTAAATCACACAGCAGGAATTAAAATATGGTTAGAAAACCTGAAAGAATCAGATAATTAAAAAACCTAAAAATAATGAAAAATGAGAAAATCACACTGCTGTACCTAGAATATGGCAAGAACCCCTGAATAATGTGAACAATAAGAAACTCAAATGGTAGGATATGGAATATGAAAAGAAACACAGAAAAACGTGGAAAATTAAAAACTCACACTGAAGGACCTGGGATATTGTGAGAAAACCTGAAAATCATGAAAAATGATAAAATCTCACTGTAGTACCTAGAATATGGCAAGAAACACTGAAAAACGTGGAAAATACAAAATTCAAACTACAGGACCTGAAATATCCCGAGAAATCCTGGAAAACGTGGAAAATTAAAAACTAACATTGTAGAAACCGGAATATGGAGAGAAAACCTGAAAAATATGGAAAATTAGGAACTCAAACTGCAGGACCTATAATATGGGGAAAAACTCTGAAAAACATTGAAAATGAGAAACTCACACTATAGGACCTGGAATATGGAAAGAAACCCTGAAAAACATGGAAAATAAAAAACTCACACTGTAGGATCTGGAATATGGGAAGAGAACTGAAAATCATGAAAAATGAGAAAATCATACTGTAGGATCTGGAATAGGAGGAAAACCATGAAGAACGTGGAAAATTAAAAACTGGCACTGTAGGACATGGAATATGGCAAGAAACCCTGAAAAAGTTGGAAATTTAAAAACTCACACTCTAGGACTTGGAATATGACAAGAAACTCTGAAAAATGTGGAAAATTAAAATCAAACCTGGAATATGGCGAGAAACCCTGAAAAACGTGGAAAATGAGAAACTCACACTCTAGGACCTGGAAAATGGAGAGAAACCCAGAAAAAGGTGGAGAATGAGAAAATCACACTGATGGACCTGGAATGTGTCTAGAAACCCAGAAAGAGGGGAACAATGACAAATCATACTGAAGTACCTAGAATATCTCAAGAAACCCCGAAAAATGTGGAAATTAAAAAATTACCCTGTAGGACCAGGAATAGGGCAAGAAAACCTGAAAATCGTTGAAAAGGAAAAATCACACTGTAGGACCTGGAATATGGCGAGTAACTATAAAAACGTGGATAATTAAAAAATCACACTGAAGGCCTGGAATATGGCAAGAAATCCTGAAAAATGTGGAAAATGAGAAAATCACAATGTATGACCTGGAATATGGTGAGAAAACTTGAATAAGTCGAAAAATGAGAAAATCACACTGTAGAACCTGGAAAATGTTGAGAAACCCTGAAGAAGTCGAAAAATGAGAAAATCATATCTAGTACCTGGAATATGGTGAGAAACCCTGTATAGTCGAATAATGAGAAAATCACATTGTAGGACCTGGAATATGGTGAGAAACCCTGAAAAAGTCGAAAAATGAGAAAATCATACTGTATTACCTGGAATATGGCGATAAACCCTGAAAAATGCCGAAAATTAAGGTCTCATATTGAAGGACTTGGAATATGGCGAGAGACCAAAAAAAGGATTGGAATATGGCAAGAAATCCTGAAAAATGTGGAAAATGAGAAAAACACAGTGTAGGACCTGGAATATGGTGAGAAACCCTGGAAAAGTCGAAAAATGAGTAAATCAAACTGTATGTCCCAGAATATGGCGAGAAACCCTGAAAAACGTGGATAATTAATTATTCAAACAGGGGGCTGGAATATGGTAAGAAGTCCTGAAAAATGTGGAAAATGAGAAAATTACACTGAAGGACCTAGAATATGGCAAGAAACCCTGAAAAACGTGGAAAATTAAAAACTAACATTGTAGGAACAGGAATATGGAGAGAAAAACTGAAAAACGTGGAAAATGAGAAACTCACATTGTAGGACATGGTTTATGGCAAGAAACACTGAAAAAGTTGGAAAATTAAAAACTCACACTCTAGGATCTGGTATATGGCAAGAAAACCTGAAAATCATGAAAAATGAGAAAATCACACTGTAGGATATGGAATATGGCAAGAAAAAATGAAAAACATAGAAAATGAGAAATTCAAACTGCAGAACCTGGAATATGCTGAAAAGACCTGAAAAACGTGGAAAATGAGGAACTCAAACTGCAGGACCTATAATATGGCGAAAATCTCTGAAAAACGTTGAAAATGAGAAACTCACACTATAGGACCTGGAATATGGAAAGAAACCCTGAAAAACAAAAAACATGGAAAATAAAAAACTCACACTGTAGGATCTGGAATATGGGAAGAAAACTGAAAATCATGAAAAATGAGAAAATCATACTGTAGGATCTGGAATAGGAAGAAAACCATGAAAAACGTGGAAAATTAAAAACTCGCACTGTAGGACATGGAATATGGCAAGAAACCCTGAAAAAGTTGGAAATTTAAAAACTCACACTCTAGGACTTGGAATATGACAGGAAACTCTGAAAAATGTGGAAAATTAAAATCAAACAGTGAATGACCTGGAATATGGCGAGAAACCCTGAAAAACGTGGAAAATGAGAAACTCACACTCTAGGACCTGGAAAATGGAGAGAAATCCAGAAAAAGGTGGAAAAAGAGAAAATCACACTGATGGACCTGGAATGTGTTTAGAAACCCAGAAAGAGGGGAAAAATGAGAAATCATGCTGAAGTACCTAGAATATCGCGAGAAACCCCGAAAAATGTGGAAAATTAAAAACTTACCCTGTAGGACCAGGAATAGGGCAAGAAAACCTGAAAATCGTTGAAAAGGAAAAAACACACTGTAGGACCTGGAATATGGTGAGTACAATAAAAACGTGGATAATTAAAAAATCACACTGAAGGCCTGGAATATGGCAAGAAATCCTGAAAAATGTGGAAAATGAGAAAATCACACTGTAGGACCTGGAATATGGTGAGAAAACTTGAATAAGTCGAAAAATGAGAAAATCACACTGTAGAACCTGGAAAATGTTGAGAAACCCTGAAGAAGTCGAAAAATGAGAAAATCATATCAAGTACCTGGAATATGTTGAGAAACCCTGTAAAGTCGAATAATGAGAAAATCACATTGTAGGACCTGGAATATGTTGAGAAACCCTGAAAAAGTCGAAAAATGAGAAAATCATACTGTAGTACCTGGAATATGGCAATAAACTCTGAAAAACATAGAAAATTAAAAACTCACACTGAAGGACCTGGAATATTTCGATAACCCTGAAAATGCCGAAAATTAAGGTCTCATACTGAAGGACTAGGAATATGGCGAGAGAAAAAAAAAAAAAAAAAAAAAAACGTGGATAATTAAACAATCACATTAAAGGACTGGAATATGGCAAGAAATCCTGAAAAAATGAGGAAAATGAGAAAATCACGGGCTGGTGAGATGGCTCAGTGGGTAAGAGCACCCGACTGCTCTTCCGAAGGTCCAGAGTTCAAATCCCAGCAACCACATGGTGGCTCACAACCATCCGCAACGAGATCTGGCGCCCTCTTCTGGAGTGTCTGAAGACAGCTACAGTATACTTACATATAATAAATAAAAAATCTTTAAAAAAAAAACAAAAAAAAGAGAAAATCACAGTGTAGGACCTGGAATATGGTGAGAAACCCTGGAAAAGTCGAAAAATGAGTAAATCAAACTGTATGTCCCAGAATATGGCAAGAAACCCTGAAAAACGTGTATAATAAATTATTCAAACAGGGGGCTGGAATATGTCAAGAAATCCTGAAAAATGTGGAAAATGAGAAAATCACACTGAAGGACCTGGAATATGGCAAGAAACCCTGAAAAACGTGGATAATTAAAAAATCACATTGAAGGCCTGGAATATGGCAAGAAATCCTGAAAAATGTGGAAAATGAGAAAATCAGATAGTAGGACCTGGAATATGGTAGAAACCCCTAAAAAGTCTAAAAATGAGAAAATCACACAGTAGGACCTGGAATATGGTGAGAAACCCTGTATAGTCGAATAATGAGAAAATCACACTGTAGGACCTGGAATATGGTGAGAAACCCTGAAAAACTCGAAAAATTAGAAAATCACAGTGTAGGACCTGGAATCTGGTGAGAAACCTTGAAAACGTCGAAAATAGAGAAAATCGTACTGTAGTACCTAGAATATGGCGATTAACAATGAAAAATGTCGAAAATTAAAAACTCACTCTGAAGGACCTGGAATATGGCAAGAAACAGTGAAAATCTTGGAAAATTAAAAACTCACAATGAAGGACCTGGAATAGGGCGAGAAATCCTGAAAAATGTGGAAAATGAGAAAATCACACTGAAGGACCTGGAATATGGCAAGAAAACCTGAAAAAAGTGGAAATGAGAAAATCACACTCTAAGACCCAGAATATGACGAAAAAACCTGAAAAACATGGAAAATTAAAAATTCACACTGAAGGACCCCGAACATGGCGAGAAAACCTGAAAAACGAGGAAAATTAAAAACTCACACTGAAGGACCCAGAATATGGCGAGAAAACCTGAAAAAAGTAGAAAATTAAAAACTCACACAGAAGGACCCCAAATATGGGGAGAAAACCTTAATAAGTGGAAAATGAGAAAATCACACTGTAGGACCCAGAATTACATAAAAACTCGAAAAATGTGGAAAATGAAAAAATCATTCTGCAGGACCCAGAATATGCCGAAAAACCCTGAAAAACGTGAAAATTAAAAATTCACACTGTTGGACACAGAATAAGGCGAGAATCCATGAAAAAAGTGGAAAATTAAAAATTCACACTGTATTACACAGAATATGGCGAGAAATACTGAAAAAACGTGGAAAATTAAAAATTTACACTGACGGACCTGGAATATGGCAAGAAAACCTGAAAAACGTGGAAATGAGAAAATCATACTGTAGGACCCAGAATATGACTAAAAATCCTGGAAACGTGGAAAATTAATAATTCACACCAAAGGACCTGGAATATGGCGAGAAAACCTGAAAAACGAGTAAAATTAAAAACCCTGCCCTGCCTAGCCCTGCTTAGCCTAGCCCTGCCTAAACTAGCCCTGCCCTGCCTAGCCTAGCCCTGCCCTGCCTGACCCTGTTTTTAACCAGGCTGGCGTCGAACTCAGAAACTGACTGCCTCTGCCTCCAGAGTGCTCTCATTAAGAGCTCGAGCCACCACTGACTGTTGGGTTTTCTAAGTCTTACATTGGTATGGTGTCTGTTTCTCAGCTCTGAAACCCTAATTAAGTCATGTAGTCAGTCCTAGGTCAGCCATAGCTACAGAGTGAGGCATTATCTAAAACAAAACAAAACAAAACAAAAAATAGAAATAATAAAATAAATAAATTAAGCAACCACATGATATCTTTTCTTTCTTTAGATGATACTCAGAGCTTGAAGCAGTTCACCCATGAGACCTCAGCTCTGGACATTGAGACTGTTTTCCTAACAAGTATTATGGCTGAACCTGAGGGGTTTTACTGTTGAGTTGTGTCCCCCACTTTAAAAAAAGTTGTTTTCAAAGGCTGCAGAATCTTAGCACTGTTGCTTGTTACAGTTGAGTCACAGCCCTGAAATTTCAGTGGTAGTTAAAGGCACTGAGATGGGCTTCCTATAGACATAAAAGGCCAATTCTTTGTTATTAAAAAGTTAATCTGGATTCCCCCACCCCCTGGCATCCTAACAATTCCTAGAAAGGTAGACAGGGACCTGGGCAGAAGGGTGCAAGGCTACTGGTGTTTGTAAGTGGTAACAGAAGGCTTTCTCTAGTTGGTACCCTACCCCAAGTTACACTGTCATTTCTTTTTCCTTGTTGTTGTTTTGTCGGTTTGTATTCTCTACATAGCCCCTTTCCCTTCCTAACCTTGGTGGTCCTGAACCTTACTGTCCTTGAACTCACTGATTTGCCTGTCTTGCTGGGATGAAACTGTGAGCTACCATCCAGAAGTAAGCACTCTGCTGAGGTTAGATTGGGGTCTCTTCCAGTTTCCTCTATGAACATGCATATGGCATGCCTGGTCTTTCTTTTTTTCTTTTCCTTTTCTTTTTAAAGATTTATTTATTTATTATATTTAAGTATGCTGTAGCTATCTTCAGACTCTCCAGAAGTGGGTGTCAGATTCTGAAGAATCTAAATCATTCTTATTGTCTGCATATGATGTATATAAACACAGCCTCATATATACTCAAAAAAAAAAAAAAAAGAAAGATGTGGCTACAGAGAGGGCTCAACAATTAAGAGCATTGTCTCCTCTTCCAGAGAACATGGGCTCAATTACCAGTATATATATGGTGGCCCATCTCCAGTTCCAGGGGATCTAATACTCTGTTCTGGAGTCTGTGGGCACAGCATACACATGCAAAACACCCTTACAATAAAAATAAAATAGATCATTGAGAGAGAGGAGAGAGAGGGGTTGAGAGAGAGGGGAGGTAATCATACCTCCTGACGAGTTTGAAGACCTGAGCTTCATCACTTACACAAATAAATCAATGCAAAATATTTTTTATAAATAAACTCTGCCATTTACCTTTAAAAATTCCTAGAAAACAAGTTCTATGAGCAACAGTTATATTTACTATATCTAAAGGACAGTCATGAGCATATTCTCTAAATAGAAAAAGGTCTGTTAGTCTTAGAAATGGAAAAGACAAACCAAGGAAGATTTGCAATTACATAAGAGGCAGCTCAGCCCAGCTCTTAGGTTGGAAATAAGATTGGAGAATAGGATACACCTGAAGACAGACAGCCATTGCTTTTTGTTTTGGAGGCTGAAAGGATACACCTGAAGACAGCCATTGCTGTGTGTGCTTGATGGTAATCTGGTAATTTTTTTTCTTAATTTTTAAAAACTTTTTATCCTCTTTCTTTCTTTCTTTCTTTCTTTCTTTCTTTCTTTCTTTCTTTCTTTCTTTCTTTCTTTCAATTATTATTTTTTTTTCTCAGAATGGGTTTCTCTGTGCAGCCCTGGCTGACTTAGAACTCCCTCTGTAAGCCAGGGTGACCTTGAATGCAGAAATCTGCCTGAGGCTAAAGGTGTGTTCCACAATTGCCTCAGCTCTACTCTCATTCTGTGTATGTATGTATATATGTATGAATAGAAGTAATATTAATCCATTAATATCACTTTTTCCTAAAATTCATGTCATTCCTCCTTATCTTTCTCTCTCAATTCCTATTTGTGTGCATGTGTGTGTTAGTCTAGGGTGCACAGATTAAAGAAATCATATTTACCACGGATTCTTAGAAATTAACAAGGAAGCCGGGTGTGGTGGAGCACCCCTTAAATCCCAGCACTTGGCAGGCAGAGGCCGGCAGATTTCTGCATTCCAGGCCATCCTGGTCTACAGAGTGAGTTCCAAGACACCCAGGGCTACACAAAGACACACTGTCTTGAACGCCCCTCCCTCCTAAAAATAATAAAGAAGTAATAGACAAAAAGCAAGAGAAAAACATGTGGCCATGGCTGCTGGTGGCTTTTCAGTGACTCCTCATCATTTTGCACTGGATTCAGTTAAGTTCTATTCCACTAGTAGCTGGGAAAGAAGGGGAAGAAACAGAAGCAACCTGGAACAATAGGTCTCGTGACGGCCAGCCACCTCCATCTTGAGAAGGGTGGTCAGTCAGCAGACAAGATGGCCGCCATCCACATGTGGCCTTTCAGCATGGTGAGGTCAATGTGTCAATGTTCAACCGAGTGACAGAACAAGGAATTAGACATGCAGACAACAGACGTGCAGGCACACCCCCTCCCTTCCCTTCTGTTGTTTGGTAAAAGACACACAATTTTTATTATTTACAGTAAGCCTTAAAAACCACTCTGACAGCCTCACAGATATCTAACTTCTATGTGATTAGAATTTTGTTTTTAATTAATTCTCAGGAGTTGCATGGTGACTTGTTCTAGGTTATGGTGCCCTCTTCTGGCATGTAGTCATATAGGCAGCAGATAGAGCACACACACACACTCACATACACACACACACACACACACACTTACATTGAGAACTAATAGTTATAATAACAACAAACAAACAAGCAAGCAAGCAAGCAAACAAACAAACAAACAAATATATAAATAAGAGGGAAAAAGAGATTCTGGCTTCTGCCAGGCTGTGTGGGTGGCAAAGGCAGGCAGGCAGAGAGGACCTCTGTGAGTTTGTGGCTACCCAAGCCTACACTGATAGTTCCAGAACAGACTGCCTGGGCTACACCAAGAGAAACCCTACCTCGAGGCAAAAGAAAACAAAAGCAGAGAAGGTTCTGGCTTTTATTTTACTGATCTGTCTGTCTGTATTTCTTTCACCAGGCTGGCCTCGAACTCAGAAACTGACTGCCTCTGCCTCCCGAGTGCTCTCATTAAGAGCTTGAGCCACCCCTGAATGTCGGGTTTTCTAAGTCTTACCTTGCTCTTGGTGTCTGTTCTCAGCTGTGAAACCCTAATTAACACATGTAGTCAGTCCTGGGTCAGCCAGAGCTACAGACTGAGGCCTTATCTAAAACCAAATAAAACAAAACAAAACAACAAATAGAAATAATAAAATACATAAATTAAGCAACCACATCATATCTTTTCTCTCTCTAGATGGTACTCAAAAATTGCAGCAGTTTGCCTGTGAGACCTCAGCTCTGGACACTGAGGCTGTTTCCCTACCAAGTAATAGGGCTGAACTTGAGGAGCTCTACAGCTCAGTTGTGTCCCCTGCTTTTTAAAAAAAAGAGTTGTTTTCAAAGGCTGCAGGTTCTTACCACTGTTGCTTGTTACAGATGAATTATAGCCCTGAACTTTCAATGGTACTTAAAGGCACAGACAGGTGCTTCCTATAGACATAAGAGCCCAAGTCTTGTGGTCATAACCAATGGTAATGACCTGGGCGGAAGGGTGCAAGGCTTCTTGTGTTTGTAAGTGGTAACAGAAGGCTTTCTCTTGTTGGTACCCTATCACAAGCTACACTGTCTATTCTTTTTCCTGGTTAGTGTTTCCTTGCTTTGTTTTCACTACATAGCTCCTTCCTCTTCATAGCATTGGCTGTCCTGAACCAGGCAGTCCTTGAAATCAGCAATTTGCCTGTCTTGCTGGGATTACACTATGAGCTACCATCCAGAGGGAAGCAACCTGCTGAGGTTAGACTGCTCTCTCTCCAGGTTTCCCCTATGAACATGCAAATGGCAGTTCTGCCTGGTCTTTCTTTTTTTTATCCTTTTAATAAAAAATGTTTATTTATTTATTTATGTACTTATTAGATATAAGTACACTGTAGCTGTCTTCAGACACTCCATAAGAGGGTGTCAGATTCTGGAGAATCTAAATCCCTCTTATGGTCTGCATTTGATGTACATAAACACAGCCTCACATATACTTCTAAAAATTTAAAGATGGGTGGGGCCACTGAAAGGGCTCAACAATTAACAGAATTGTCTCCTCTTCCAGCGAACCTGGGCTCAACTACCAGCAATTATATGGTGGCCCATCTCCAGTTTCAGGGGATCTGATACTCTGTTCTGGCTTCTGTGGGCACAGTATACACATGCAAACACCCTTACACTAAAAATAAAATACATCATTGAGAGAGAGGAAAGAGGGCTTTTGAGAGAGAGAGAGAGAGGGGAGGTCATCGTACCTCTTGACAGGTTTGAAAAATCAGAGTTTCATCACTCACACAAATAAATAAATGCAAAATATTTTTTAACAAACTCAGTCATTTACCCTTAAAAATATCATGAAAAGAAGTAAGTTCTATGAGCAACAGTTATATTTACTGTATCTAAAGGATAGTCATGAGCATATTCTCTAAACAGAAAAAGGTCTAGTAATCTTAGAAATGGAAAAGAGAAACCAAGTCTTTCTTCATATAAAAGCATACAGTAAGTGAACATTTAAAACTACAAGAGGCTACAGTGTTGCATGGCAGTGGAGGTTGGTCCAACCTTGGGAAAGTCACACGTGAACCCCTTTATGTTGGGGTTGCAGGGAGGTGATGATTTGTTCCTTCCTATGCTGGTTCTTTTGTGCCTCTTCCTTCCATGATTAGGAAGGTTTACAATTACATAATGAGGCAGCTCAGCCAAGCCCTTAATTTGGAAATAGGACTAGAGGATAGGATACACCTGAAGACAGACAGCCATTGCTCTGTGTTCTTGATGCTTCAATGGAAGCATCTGGTATTCTGAGTGCAGTGTGATAGGCCCCATTCCAGAGGCATAGGTAAGAACCAGATTCCTGGCACTCTGACGGAAAAGGACCTAGGAGAAGCCCCGAGGGTGGGTGTGGATAGGACATTGCCTGAGCCTCCTTTGGCTCAGATCCGTACCCCTGGATTGGTTGGACCCTCACTAGGATCCCCAACTTAACCCTACTGACATCTAGGTTAGTCATTTGAGCTCTAGTTGGATTCCCTTGACTGACCTGTTGGCCCCTATGGCCACCCTAAGTCAGCTCCCAGATCCTGTGCCACCTAGGCTCAGACTTGACAGGCTATGTCTGTTAACAACAAAATCAGGGTGCCAGACTCACAGGAGACATTTCTTACATTTAGATTACGTTCAGTTTAGGGGAAACAGAGGACAACACAGACGTCGGTTGAGGCCAATATACAGTTTAGTAAGCAAATACTGATCAGATGTGCAAGGACCTGGTACAGCGATGGAACTGGTTTAACCATGCTCCTCCAGTGCCAGCCATGGCTTTGCCTGTCTGCATTGTATTTCTATGATATGCCAACGGAGCAGGTGCTCACCAAGGATTTGCTCTGGGGATGCTTACCCAGTGGTGGTCACAATTATAAACTTCTAAGCTAAAGAACAGTTCCCCATCTAGCACAGTCGTTAGAGCACGAGATTATTACTCTCAATGTCGTTGGTTTGAGCCCAAAGTTAGACGAGATGTTATTTTACTTGGGGCTCGACTGGAGACAATGCTGGCACTTCCCAGGAGTGCCCCATGGTTGGGGTTCTTCTTTCTGTATCTCTGACTTTAGAACTGGAGGTAGGGAGCATTTGATGGGTCTTTTGCTCTGCTTGAAGCAGCACTGGGTGTACTAAATTGCAGTGGGTGCAAGTGTTACAGACTCTACACTAGTTTTGACATTCTCGAGCAATTGGGGCACTGGGTAGTCTTGGATTACCCTTTTCAGGTAGATCTGAAACTCAATTCTTTTGGTGTTTACTGAATTCAACCAGAGGATTCCAAGATATCCCTCTTAGAAAGACTAGCTGGTGCTTCTCTTTAAGGCTTGTTGGTCCTACCCCTAGAGGATTCTCGCTTAGGGTCTGAGAGGATCTTCCTAGGTTCAAATCTTGGACCAGTCCTCTTCTTTTGCCAATCAAACCCTGAGGATTAAAAGTCAACCTTGGCTCCTTAGAAGGTATGACTAAACAAATGAAAATGGAAATTCGTAAGTACACAATGTGGTATTTTTGGTTGGTTTCTTTGGACCTTGTTTTCTGTTTTAGGCAGAGTCTTGTTCCTTTACCTTAGGCTGCTCCTGACAAAGTCAAGGATAGCTGCATTTCTAATCTTCATGCCTTCACTTCTTGGGTGCTGGAAAGTTAGGCATGTGTATTAATCTGGTGTTCAGGTTGGAACCCAGGCTTAGGCAAGCAATTAGATGAGCTACAGCATCAGCTCATAACTCAAAATGTCCACCAAGAATTGCTGGCATTATTCAAATTAGCCTGAAGGATACAAATATTGGAAAATGTTGGAATTAAAAAAAAATCAATCCAGCTGCTCTGACAAATCAGGGAGAACTAGAGCAGGCCTCTGAGATGCACCAGCTTCTAGTCAGGTCTTTAGTGTATTTGATATACCCTGAGCTACATGAGAAGAAACAAAAATAGCTGAAACAGGATTGTGAGACTAGCTGCAAGACATGTGGCTGGCAAATAAAAACTGCTTTGAAATTTGCCAGTAGCCCTTAAGTGCAAATCTGGTTTCAGGTCACTGGCCTTTAATCATCAATAGTTTGCTTGGGTCCAACCCACAGGACCCAAAAAGTAGTCAAGAGCCTGTGACCTCTTCAGATTTGCTGGACTAGCATTTTTCAGGTCCCCTGGTGCGAGATCGAAGAAAGGAGAGGTGCTGCTATACCTGGTTGGGTCTCAGCTTTGCGAATCTGCCTTGGAACTTCTCTTTTTTCCATAATCTCCATAAAAAGGCAAAGGATTTTTACATTTAAGAAGTCCTTGCACTTCGGATAGGAAACATACTCCAAGAACCACAGTCAGCCCTCTGGCCACTGTAGAGTCCTAACTGAGCCTGAGTCTCCCAGCTCAGTGTTTTGAAATCACAAGGTGGTTTCCTGTGCAGAGAATGAATAGATGCGAATAGGAGGAATGAGTCCTTCTAGGGTTCTGTGAGCTGGAATGCGCAATGTGGACTTAACCGAACAAGCCTCAGATTCTGCCGAATTTTCACCACTGGATAAACTGCCAGATACCATGAGAGAAGAGAGGGACTCCTCTAAGGAGTTGCTTTGGGCATCTCTCCGGGGTGGGAGGCTTGATTCAAACCCTGATAACTCTGGTGTTCTGGTTTCTACACTTCGAGGCTCCCTGTGAAATCTTCAAGGACCTGAACAGTGGCCAGGCTTCCAAGGTGGCATTCAGTCCTGCGACTGTACATGTGGGATGCAGAGAAGGCCCTAATTTCTTCTATTCAGCCTTACAGAATCAGCTGAGCAATTTCCTTTTTCAGTAGGGGGCTGCCCCAAGTTCTCTCTCAGCATCACTTTCATGCGCTTAGCTAATAGGCAAAAGTAACTGTTAGCTACTTTTAGAAGAGGCAAAAGTAGGTGTTAGCTGAAAGAAGAGGTCATTAATAAGCGAAGAACTAAATACATTTAGCTCTTTTGTCCACTGCCCCCACAACCCCGGCCCCCTGGCTGGTTCCCAGGCTGACTTTGAAATCTCCTTAACCTAGCCTCCGAAGTACTGTCCATACAGGAGTTAGTGATATCCATGTCACTTCATGTTTTTAGTAACAACCTCATAAAGGCAAATTTAGTCTATTCTGGTCTACATGGCTGATAAATCCCGGGTGAGGGTTTATTTTTGTTTTTTAAATAAAACAAGCTGTGATGGATCACCTCCTATCAGTGTGAAAGTCTTTTACTTCCCTCGACTAGGGAGGGAGGCAGAAAACAGACTAGAAGATGGATGAGCAGGAAGGCCAAAAGAAGAGAGGTTGCTTGTCTGACAGTGACTGTGGACTGAAATAATGATTGGGGACCTGGGAGGGTCCAGGGAGAATAATAATTTTAGTGAATTAACCCGGTTAATTAATGGGTGATCTTCGGTGTGAATTTCTATTTAAGAATAAGAGCCAGTTCTGTGACTTCTAACATTTTTTCAAGGTGGGAAAAAGACTGCTGTTGGACTATGATTTGGGCTCCAGCAAATTGGTCTGTGATTTAGGGAGCACTCTGAAAGAAAAAAAAAAAAACAGATACTTTGAGTCCAAGAACAGAGATTGTTGGGAGAACCTTCCTGGAATAAGCACACAGAAACAACTGAGAGTGGAAGAGAGATGTCAAAGGTGGACCGAAGCCAAGACAGCTCCTGCAAGTCTTTGTAATTTCATTTTATACTTTAAAACCATAAGGTAGGGTGGACAAGCTAGTGTTTAAGTGCTGGCATCAGTCAGCAGGCTGGGAAGGGAAATGGGCCACTGCCTCACCTGGCTCTTTAGGCCTCTCTGGTTCAGGTAGCAAGTGAAGCTGGGCTCTGCAAACAGAGTGCAAGCAACACTTTAGTAAACAACTAAGGAAATCAATAAATTGACACCAAATAATTGTTTTGGTAAAGCTAGTTTTACTTCGCTATATTCTGGGAAATGGACTAGTCACTCACTGTGTCTTTGATAACGTATGTCTTGTTAGTGACTCTCCTTTCTTTCCTTTGTCCTTCCATCTTTTTCTATTTCTTTCCACTGTCTCCTCCTTACTCCCATCCTCCTTCTTTCTGTTGCACTGAAGAGTGCAGAGTGGCTATTGGCATGGTTTGTGAAGAATTACCCCTAAGAGTACTGCTCCAGGTGTTTGTGTTCTGGCTAGAGTATCAGCTGGCTTTAATCCACAGAGTCATCAACCTGGAGGAGGAAGGTAGAGGAGGTCAAAGGCAGTAATAGAGTCTAAGCTGGAGCCAACAGACTCTGTTCTATTTTCTTAATCGATTGTCTTCTAGAGAGCATCTTGGCACACAGCTCAAGATGGACTTGATTTCTCTGCCCCTTGCTCTTTCTTTCCCTCTCCACTTCTCCTCCCATTTTCCCAGGCAGGCTTCACATCCAATACACAACCAAGGATGATCTCAACCCCTCCACCCTTAAATATGTATTAATCATTTCACTTGTTTATATTTCAAGTGTTATCCTCCTCTTGCTCTCCCCACCCTGAGGCCCAACTTTTCCCCCTCCCCACCCAGCCACTCCCATCTAATCCCTCTAGTATCCCCCTTCTCTGGGGTATCAAGCCTCAACAGGACCAAGTGCCACCCCTCCCACTGACGCCAGACAAGGTAGTTCTCAGCTACATAAGTATTTTTAGTCATGAACCCACCCATGTATACTCCTTTAGTTGGTAGATTACTCCCTGGGAGCTCTGAGGGGTCTGGTTAATTGATACTGTTGTTCGTCCTGTGGGGTTGCCATCCCCTTCAGCTCCTTCAGCCCTTCCCCTAATTTTTCCATTGGGGTCCCCACACTCAGTCCAATAGTTTCTGTGAGTTTCTCCATCTGTCTTAGTCAGTTGCTGACAGAGGCTCTCAGAGGATACACAGACATACAAGGCTCCTGTCTGTAAGCACATCTTGGCATCAGCAGTAGTGTTGGGGTTTTGTGTCTTTGGGTAGAATACAGTGCTATAGTCTCTGGATGGCCTTTCCATCAGTCTCTGCTCCATTTTTGTCCCTAAATTTCCTTTAGACAGAGACAATTTTCGGTACTTTTTTAAATGGGTGGGTGTCCCCATCCCTCAACTGAGTCCCATGTCCATCTCCTGGATGTAGTCCCTTCAGGCTCCATCTCCCCTGTATTTCAGCTGTTGTTATGCCATTGAGTTCTGGGACCCTCTTTAATTCCTGGCATCTGGGAATTTCTAGTGCATCTCCTAGTTCCCCAAACCCCGCTGCTATTATTCCTATTCATTCTGCTGGCCCTCTAGACGTCTCTCCTGTCTCTTCCCATACCTGACCCTGTCCGTCCTTCTTTCTTCCCCTCCCTTTCTCTTTCCCACCCTGATAACCCCCTTCCTCTGCCTGCCATGATTATTTTGTTACCTCTTCTAAGTAGGTTTGAAGGACTGCCACTTTGGTCTCACTTCTTGTAAAACTTCATTTGGCTTTTTGTCGTCGCATGGGTATTCTGAGCATTTGGGCTAAAATCCACTTATCGGTGAGTACATACCATGCAAGGCCTTTTGGATTTGGGTTACCTCACTCAAGAAAATATTTTCTAGTTCCATCCATGTGCCTACAACGTTTATGATGCGATCATTTTTTAATATCTGAGTAGTATTCCATTGTATAAATGTACCACAGTTTCTGTAACAATTCTTCCATAGAGGGACATCTGGGTTGTTTCCAGCTCATGGTTATTAAAAATTAGGGTTCAGAAAACACATTGGTGCACGTATCTTTGTTCTGTGTTGGAGCATCTTTAGAGTATATGACAACACACTGGAGCATGTGAAACCACAGTGGAGAATGTGACACCACAGTGGAGCATTGTGACACCACAGTGGAGAAATGTGACACCACAGAGGAGTAGGGAGACAGAACCGTGGAGCACTGTGACAACGAAGAGGAGCACTGTGACACCACAGAGGAGCACAATGACACCACAGTGGAGGAGTGTGACAACAGAGTAGAGCAGTGCAACATCAGAGTGGAACACTCTGACATCACTGTAAAGCACTGAAAAGCACTGTGACACCACTGTGGAGCACTGTGACAGCAGAGTGGAGTACTGTGACCCGAGAGTGGAGCACTGTGACTCTACAGTGCAGCACTGTGACAGCACAGTGGACCACTGTGAGAGCACAGTGGACCACTGTGGCATCAGAGTGGAGCATTGTGTCATGACAGTTGAGCACTGAGACACGACAGTGTAGCACTGTGACAGTGAGGGGAGCACACTTACATCACTGTGGAGAACTGTGTCAGAAAGGTGGAACACTGTGACACAATAGTGTAGCAGTGTGACACCACAGTGGAGCACTGTGACAACACAGAGCAGCACGGTGACAGTAGAGTGGAGCTCTGTGACATGACAGTGGAGCACTGTGATACCACAGTAGAGCACTGATAAACCACAGTGAGCACTGTGACACAACAGTGGACCACTGTGATACCACAGTGCAGCACTGTCTCTCCACAGTGAACCACAATGAAACTACAGTGGAGAACTCTGACAACACAGTGGAGCATGTGACACCACAGTGGAGCATTGTGACACCAGAGAGGAGAACTCTGATACCACAGTGGCATATTGTGACACCAAAGTGGAGCATTGTGACAACGAAGTGGAGCACTGTGACACCACAGTGGAGCACTGTGAGATCACATTAGAGCAGGGTGACAACAGTGTAGAGAAGTGGGACATCACAGTGGAGCATTGTAAAACCACCGTTGAGCACAGTGACAGAGAAACCCTAAAAAATGTGAAACATAAAAAATAACACTGTAGGAACTGAAATATGGAAAGAAAAAGTAAAAATCATTAAATATGAGAAAATCACACTGTAGACCTTGAATATGGCGATAAACCCTGAAAAACGTCGAAAATTAAAAACTCAAAATATAGGACATGGAATATTGTGAGAAACCCTGAAAAACGTGGAAATTTAATAACAAACACTGTAGGACCTGGAATATGGCAAGAAACAATGAAAAAAAAACGTGGAAAATGAGAAACTCATGCTGTAGGAACTGGAATATGGGAAGAAACCCGGAAAAATGTGGAAAATGAGACATCCACACTGTAGGACCTGGAATGTGTCTAGAAACCCAGAAATAGTGGAAAAATGAGAAAATCATAATGCAGTACCTGGAATATCGCAAGAAACCCTGAAAAACGTGAAAAATTAAAAACTTACCCTGTAGGACCTGGAATATGGCAAGAAAACGGAAATACATTTAAAATGAGAAAATCACACTGTAGGACCTAGAATATGGCGAGAAAACCTGAAGAACGTGGAAAATAAAAATATAACAGTGTAGGACAAGGGACATGGCAAGAAAATATGGTGGCTCACAACCATCCGTAACGAGATCTGGCTCCCCCTTCTGGAGTGTCTGAGGACAGCTACAGTGTACTTACATATAATAAATAATTAAATCATAAAAAAAATAAAAGAAAATGAGAAAATAACACTGCAGGACCTGGTATAAGGCTAGAAACACTGAAAAATGAGAAACTCAAACTATAGGACTTGGAATATGTTGAGAAACCTTGAAAAACATGGAAAATTGAAAATTTACACTATAGGACTGGGAATATGGCAAGAAATCCTGAAAATCATGAACAATGAGAAAATCAAACTGTAGAAGCTGGAATATGGCAAGAAACCCTGAAACACGTGGAAAATTAAAAACTCACACTGTAGGTCCTGGAATATGACGAGAAACTCTAAAAAACATGGAAAATGGAAATTAAAACTTTAGGAACTGGGATATGGTGAAAAACTCTGAAAAATGTGGAAAATTAAAAATTAAACCTGTAGGACATGGAATATGGCGAGAAACCCTGAAAAACGTGGAAAATGAGAAAATGACACTATAGGACTTGGAATATAGTGAGAAAATCTTTAAAAAGTGGAAAATAATAAAAAACTAACAGTGTAGGACCTAAAATATGACAAGAAAACTTCAAAATCCTGAAAAATGAGAAAATCTAACTGTAGGACCTGGAATGGAAGGAAAACCTGAAAAAATTAAAAATAAAAAACTCACACCCAATAACCTGCAAAGAATGAAAAATGAGAAAATCACAGTGTAGGACCTAGAATATGGAGAGAAACACTTAAAGACTTGGAAAATAAGAAACCCAAACTGTAGGATCTGGAATATGCTGAGAAACTCTGAAAAACGTGGAAAATTAAAAACTCACACGGTTGGATCTGGAATATGTTGAGAAAACCTAAAAAAGGTGGAAAATAAGAAACTCACTCTGTAGGACCTGGAATATGGCAAGAAACCCAGAAAGAGGTGGAAAATGAGAAAATAACACTGCAGGATCTGGTATAAGGCTAGAAACACCGAAAAATGAGAAACTCAAACTTTAGGACTTGGAATATGTCGAGAAACCTTGACAAACATGGGAAATTGAAAACTTATACTATAGGACTGTGAATATGGCAAGAAAACCTGAAAAATCACAGAAAATGAGAAAATCACACTGTAGAATCTGGAATATGGCTAGAAATCCTGAAACACGTGGAAAATTAAAAACTCACACTCTAGGACGTGAAATATGGTGAGAAGACCTGAAAAATGTGAAAAATGAGAAACTCAAACTATAAGAACTGGAATATGGAAAGAAAACCTTAAAATTTTGGAAAATGAAAGAATCACACCTGGAATATTGTGAGAAATCCTGAAAAACGTGGAAAATTAAAAACTCACACTCTAGGACCTGGAATATGGCAAGATTCCCTATAAAACGTGGAAAAGGAGAAACTCACACTGGAGGACCTGGAATGTGGCAAGAAACCCTGAAAGAGGTGGAAAATGACAAAATCAAACTGCAGGACTTGGAATATGGCGAGAAACCCAGAAAGAGGTGGAAAATGACAAAATCACACTGCAGGACTTAGAATATGGGAGAAAACCTGAAAAATCGAATAATTAAAAAACCTGAAAATAATGAAAAATGAGAAAATCACACTGCAGTACCTAGAATATGGCAAGAACCCCTGAATAATGTGAACAATAAGAAACTCAAATGGTAGGATATGGAATATGGGAAGAAACACAGAAAACCGTGGAAAATTAAAAACTCACACTGAAGGACCTGGGATATGGCGAGAAAACCTGAAAATCATGAAAAATGATAAAATCTCACTGTAGGACCTAGAATATGGCAAGAAACACTAAAAAACGTGGAAAATAAGAAATTCAAACTGCAGGACCTGGAATATGGCAAGAAACCCTGGAAAACGTGGAAAATTAAAAACTAACATTGTAGGAACAGGAATATGGAGAGAAAACCTGAAAAACGTGGAAAATGAAACACTCACATTGTAGGACATGGTTTATGGCAAGAAACCCTGAAAAAGTTGGACAATTAAAAACTCACACTCTAGGATCTAGAATATGGCAAGAAAACCTGAAAATCATGAAAAATGAGAAAATCACACTGTAGGATATGGAATATGGCAAGAAACAATGAAAAAAATGGAAAATGAGAAATTCAAACTGCAGAACCTGGAATATGCTGAAAAGACCTGAAAAACATGGAAAATGAGGAACTCAAACTGCAGGACCTATAATATGGCAAAAACTCTGAAAAACGTTCAAAATGAGAAACTCACACTATAAGACCTGGAATATGAAAAGAAACCCTGAAAAACATGGAAAAAAAAACTAACACTGTAGGATCTGGAATATGAAGAAAACCATGAAAATCGTGGAAAATAAAAAACTCCCACTGTAGAATATGGAATACGGCAGGAAACCCGGAAAAAGTTGGAAATTTAAAAACTCACACTCTAGGACTTGGAATATGACAAGAAACTCTGAAATATGTGGAAAATTAAAATCAAACAGTGAATGACCTGGAATATGGCGAGAAATCCTGAAAAACGTGGAAAATGAGAAACTCACACTCTAGGACCTGGAAAATGGAGAGAAACCCAGAAAAAGGTGGAAAATGAGAAAATCACACTGATGCACCTGGAATGTGTCTAGAAACCCAGAAAAAGGGGAAAAAATGAGAAATCATACTGAAGTACCTAGAATACCGCTAGAAACTCCGAAAAATATGGAAAATTAAAAACTTACCCTGTAGGACCAGGAATAGGGCAAGAAAACCTGAAAATCGTTGAAAAGGAAAAATCACACTGTAGGACCTGGAATATGGCAAGTAACTATAAAAACGTGGATAATTAAAAAATCACACGGAAGGCCTGGAATATGGCAAGAAATCCTGAAAAATGTGGAAAATGAGAAAATCACAATGTAGGACCTGGAATATGGTGAGAAAACTTGAATAAGTCGAAAAATGAGAAAATCACACTGTAGAACCTGGAAAATGTTGAGAAACCCTGAGGAAGTCGAAAAATGAGAAAATCATATCTAGTACCTGGAATATGGTGAGAAACCCTGTATAGTCGAATAATGAGAAAATCACACTGTAGGACCTGGAATATGGTGAGAAACCCTGAAAAACTCGAAAAATTAGAAAATCACACTGTAGGACCTGGAATCTGGTGAGAAACCCTGAAAACATCAAAAAATGAGAAAATCGTACTGTAGTACCTAGAATATGGCGATTAACCATGAAAAATGTCGAAAATTAAAAACTCACACTGAAGGACCTGGAATATGGCAAGAAACAGTGAAAATCTTGGAAAATTAAAAACTCACAATGAAGGACCTGGAATAGGGAGAGAAATCCTGTAAAATAGGGAAAATGAGAAAAGAACACTGTAGGACTTGGAATAGGGTGAGAAACCCTGTATAGTCGAATAATGGGAAAATCACACTGTAGTACCTGGAATATGGCGAGAAACCCTGAAAAACATGGATAATTAAAAACTCACACTGAAGAACTGGAATATGGCGAGAAATCCTGAAAAATGTGGAAAATGAGATAATCACACTGTAGGACCTGGAATATGGTGATAAACTTTGAAAAAGTCGAAAAATGAGAAAATCACACTGTAGGACCTGAAATATGGTGAAAAACCATTAAAGGATCAAAAAATGAGAAAATCATATTGTAATACCTAGAATATGGCGATAAAAACACTGAAAAAACTCGATTATGGCGAGAAACCATGAAAAAAGTGGTAAATTAAAAATTCACACTGTATTACCCATAATATGGCGAGAAATACTGAAAAAACATGGAAACATAAAAATTCACAAAGAAGGACGTGGAATACGGCAAGAAAACCTGAAAAAGTTGGAAATGAGAAAATCACACTGTAAGACCCAGAATATGACGAAAAAACCTGAAAAAAGTGGAAAATTAAAAATTCACACTGAAGGACCCCGAATATGGCGAGAAAACCTGAAAAACGACGAAATGAGAAAATCATACTGTATGACCCAGAATATGACTTAAAATCCTGGAAACGTGGAAAATTAAAAATTCACCCCGAAAGACCTGGAATATGGCGAGAAACCCTGAAAAAAGTAGAAAATTAAAAACTGACACTGAAGGACCCCAAATATAGCGAGAAAACCTGAAAAAGGTGGAAAATGAGAAAATCATACTGTAGGACCCAGAAATGAGAAAAAAAATTGAAAAAAGTGAAAAATGAGAAAATCACATTGTAGGACCCAGACTATGCCGAGAAACCCTGAAAAACGTGGAAAATTAAAAATACTCTCTGTAGGACCCAGAATATGGCAAGAAACCCTGAAAAAAGTAGAAAATTAAAAACGTACACTGAAGGACCCAGAATATGGCGAGAAACCCTGAAAAAAGTAGAAAATTAAAAACTCACACTGAAGGACCTGGAATATGGCGATAAACCCTGAAAAATGCTGAAAATTAAGGTCTCATATTGAAGGACTTGGAATATGGCGAGAGACCAAAAAAAAAAAAAAAAAGTGGATAATTTTAAAATCACACTAAAGGACTGGAATATGGCAAGAAATCCTGAAAAATGTGGAAAATGAGAAAATCACAGTGTAGGACCCTGAATATAGTTAGAAACCCTGGAAAAGTCGAAAAATGAGTAAATCAAACTGTAGGTCCCAGAATATGGCGAGAAACCCTGAAAAACGTGGATAATTAAAAAATCACATTGAAGGACTGGAATATGACAAGAAATCCTGAAAAATGTGGAAAATGAGAAAATCAGATAGTAGGACCTGGAATATGGCGAGTAACTATAAAAACGTGGATAATTAAAAAATCACACGGAAGGCCTGGAATATGGCAAGAAATCCTGAAAAATGTGGAAAATGAGAAAATCACAATGTAGGACCTGGAATATGGTGAGAAAACTTGAATAAGTCGAAAAATGAGAAAATCACACTGTAGAACCTGGAAAATGTTGAGAAACCCTGAGGAAGTCGAAAAATGAGAAAATCATATCTAGTACCTGGAATATGGTGAGAAACCCTGTATAGTCGAATAATGAGAAAATCACACTGTAGGACCTGGAATGTGGTGAGAAACCCTGAAAAACTCGAAAAATTAGAAAATCACACTGTAGGACCTGGAATCTGGTGAGAAACCCTGAAAACATCAAAAAATGAGAAAATCGTACTGTAGTACCTAGAATATGGCGATTAACCATGAAAAATGTCGAAAATTAAAAACTCACACTGAAGGACCTGGAATATGGCAAGAAACAGTGAAAATCTTGGAAAATTAAAAACTCACAATGAAGGACCTGGAATAGGGAGAGAAATCCTGTAAAATAGGGAAGATGAGAAAAGAACACTGTAGGACTTGGAATAGGGTGAGAAACCCTGTATAGTCGAATAATGGGAAAATCACACTGTAGTACCTGGAATATGGCGAGAAACCCTGAAAAACATGGATAATTAAAAACTCACACTGAAGAACTGGAATATGGCGAGAAATCCTGAAAAATGTGGAAAATGAGATAATCACACTGTAGGACCTGGAATATGGTGATAAACTTTGAAAAAGTCGAAAAATGAGAAAATCACACTGTAGGACCTGAAATATGGTGAAAAACCATTAAAGGATCAAAAAATGAGAAAATCATATTGTAATACCTAGAATATGGCGATAAAAACACTGAAAAAACTCGATTATGGCGAGAAACCATGAAAAAAGTGGTAAATTAAAAATTCACACTGTATTACCCATAATATGGCGAGAAATACTGAAAAAACATGGAAACATAAAAATTCACAAAGAAGGACGTGGAATACGGCAAGAAAACCTGAAAAAGTTGGAAATGAGAAAATCACACTGTAAGACCCAGAATATGACGAAAAAACCTGAAAAAAGTGGAAAATTAAAAATTCACACTGAAGGACCCCGAATATGGCGAGAAAACCTGAAAAACGACGAAATGAGAAAATCATACTGTATGACCCAGAATATGACTTAAAATCCTGGAAACGTGGAAAATTAAAAATTCACCCCGAAAGACCTGGAATATGGCGAGAAACCCTGAAAAAAGTAGAAAATTAAAAACTGACACTGAAGGACCCCAAATATAGCGAGAAAACCTGAAAAAGGTGGAAAATGAGAAAATCATACTGTAGGACCCAGAAATGAGAAAAAAAATTGAAAAAAGTGAAAAATGAGAAAATCACATTGTAGGACCCAGACTATGCCGAGAAACCCTGAAAAACGTGGAAAATTAAAAATACTCTCTGTAGGACCCAGAATATGGCAAGAAACCCTGAAAAAAGTAGAAAATTAAAAACGTACACTGAAGGACCCAGAATATGGCGAGAAACCCTGAAAAAAGTAGAAAATTAAAAACTCACACTGAAGGACCTGGAATATGGCAATAAACCCTGAAAAATGCTGAAAATTAAGGTCTCATATTGAAGGACTTGGAATATGGCAAGAGACCAAAAAAAAAAAAAAAAGTGGATAATTTAAAAATCACACTAAAGGACTGGAATATGGCAAGAAATCCTGAAAAATGTGGAAAATGAGAAAATCAGATAGTAGGACCTGGAATATGGTAGAAACCCCTAAAAAGTCTAAAAATGAGAAAAATCACACATTAGGACCTGGAATATGGTGAGAAACCCTGTATAGTCGAATAATGAGAAAATCACAATGTAGGACCTGGAATATGGTGAGAAACCCTGAAAAACTCGAAAAATTAGAAAATCACACTGTAGGACATGGAATCTGGTGAGAAACCCTGAAAACGTCGAAAAATGAGAAAATCGTACTGTAGTACCTAGAATATGGCGATTAACCATGAAAAATGTCGAAATTAAAAAAATCACACTGAAGGACCTGGAATATGGTAAGAAACCGTGAAAATCTTGGAAAATTAAAAACTCACACAAAAGGACCTGGAATAGGGCGAGAAATCTTGAAAAACAGGGAAAATGAGAAAAGAACACTGTAGGATTTGGAATAGGGCGAGAAACCCTGTATAGTTGAATAATGAGAAAATCACACTGTAGTACCTGGAATATGGCAAGAAATCCTGAAAAACATGGATAATTAAAAACTCACACTGAAGAACTGGAATATGGCGAGAAATCCTGAAAAATGTGGAAAATGAGAAAATCTCACCATAGGACCTGGAATATGGTGATAAACCTTGAAAAAGTCGAAAAATGAGAAAATCACACTGTAGGACCTGAAATATGGTGAAAAACCATTAATGGATCAAAAAATGAGAAAATCATACTGTAATACCTAGAATATGGCGATAAAAACACTGAAAAATCTTGATTATGGCGAGAAACCATGAAAAAAGTGGAAAATTAAAAATTCACACTGTATTACCCATAATATGGCGAGAAATACTGAAAAACGTGGAAACTTAAAAATTCACAATAAAGGACTTGGAATACGGCAAGAAAACCTGAAAAAGGTGGAAATGAGAAAATCACACTGTAGGACCCCGAATTAGGAAAAAACTTGAAAAACATGGAAAAAGTGAAAATCACACTGCAGCACCCAGAATATGCCGAGAAACCGTGAAAAACGTGAAAATTAAAAACTCACTCTGAAGGACCCAGAATACGGCGAGAAAACCTGAAAAAACGAGGAAAATTAAAAACTCACACTGAAGGACCCAGAATATGGCAAGAAAACCTGAAAAAGGTTGAAAATGACAATAATCACACTGTAGAACCCAGATTACGAAAAACTTGAAAAACTTTGAAAATGAGAAAATCACACTGTAGGACCCAGAATATGCCAAGAAACTCTGAAAACGTGGAAAATTAAAAATACACGCTGTGGGACCCAGAATATGGCGAGAAAAGCCGAAAAAAGTAGAAAATTACAAACTCACACTGAAGGACCCCAAATATGGCGAGAAAAATTTAAAAGGTGGAAAATGAGAAAATCACACTGTAGGACCCAAAATTACGAATAAACTTGAAAAACGTGGAAAATGAGAAAATCACACTGCAGGACCCAAAATATGCCGAGAAACCCTGAAAAACTTGAAAATTAAAAATTCACACTGTCAGACAGAGAATATAGGAGAAAACATGAAAACAGAGGAAAATTAAAAATTCACACTGTATTACCCAGAATATGGCGAGAAATACAGAAAAACGTGGAAACTTAAAAATTCAAACTGAAGGACCTGGAATATGGCAAGAAAACCTGAAAAACGTGGAAATGAGAAATTCACACTGTAGGACCCTGAATATGACGAAAAAACCTGAAAAATTTGGAAAATTATAAATTCACAGTAGAGGACCCTGAATATGGCAAGAAAACCTGAAAAACGAGGAAAATTAAAAACTCACACTGAAGGAACCAGAATATGGCGAGAAAACCTGAAAAAAAGTAGAAAATTAAAAACTCACACAGAAGGACCCCAAATATGGGGAGAAAACCTGAAAAAGTGGAAAATGAGAAAATCACACTGTAGGACCCAGAATTACGTAAAAACTCGAAAAACGTGGAAAATGAGAAAAATTACACTGCAGGACCCAGAATATGCTGAGAAACCCTGAAAAACGTGAAAATTAAAAATTCACACTGTCGGACACAGAATATGGCTAGAATCCATGAAAAAAGTGGAAAATTAAAAATTCACACTGAAGGACCCGGAATATGGCGGGAAAACCTGAAGAAGGTGGAAATTGAGAATAATCACACTGTAGGACCCAGAATTGCAAAAAAACTTGAAAACGTGGAAAATGAGAAAATCACACTGTAGGACCCAGAATATGCCAAAAAACCCTGAATACGTGGAAAATGAAAAATACACTCTGTAGGACCCAGAATATGGCGAGAAACCCTGAAAAAAGTAGAAAATTAAAAACTCACACTGAAGGACCGAAAATATTGGGAGAAAACCTGAAAAAGGTAGAAAATGAGAAAATCACACTGTAGGACCCAGAATTTTGAAAAAACTTGAAAAACCTGAAAAATAATAAAATCACACTACAGGACCCAGAATATGCCGAGAAACCGTGAAAAACGTGAAAATTAAAAATTCACACTGTTGGAGACAGACTATGGCGAGAAACCATGAAAAAAGTGGAAAATTAAAATTTCACACTGAAGGACCTGGAATATGGCAAGAAATCCTGGAAAAAGTGGAAATGAGAAAATCACACTGTAGGACCCAGAATATGACGAAAAAAACCTGAAAAACGTGGAAAATTAAAAATTCACACTGAAGGACCCAGAATAAGGCCAGAAAACCTGAAAAACGAGGAAAATTCAAAACTCATACTGTAGGACCCAGAATATGGCGAGAAAACCTGAAAAGGGTGGAAAATGAGAAAATCACACTTTAGGACACAGAAATGAGAAAAAAATTAAAAAAAAATGGAAAATGAGAAAATCACACTGTAGGACACATAATATGCCGAGAAACCCTGAAAAACGTGGAGAATTAAAAATACCCTTTGTAGGACCCAGAATATGGCAAGAAACACTGAAAAAAGTAGAAAATTACAATCTCACACTGAAGGACCCCAAATATGGCAAGAAAACCTGAAAAAGTTGGAAAATGAGAATAATCACTTTGTAGGACACAGAATTGCTATAAAACTTGAAAAACGACGAAAATGAGAATATCAAACTGCAAAACTCAGAATATGCAGAGAAACCCTGAAAAACGTGGAAAATTAAAAACTCACACTGGAGGACCCAGAATATGGCTACAAATCTTAAAAAGATGGAATATGAGAAAATCAGACTGTAGGACCCAGAAATACGAGCAAACTTGAAAAACGTGGAAAATGAGAAATTCACACTGTAGGAACCAGAATTTGCGAAGAAACCCTGAAAAACGTGAAAATTAAAAATTCACACTGTTGGACCCAGAATATGCCAAGAATACCTAGAAAAGGTGGAAAATGAGAAAATCACACTGTAGGACCCAGAATATGGCGAGAAACACAGAAAAATGTGGAAAATGAGAAATTCACACTGTAGGACCCAGAATATTGCGAGAAACCCTGAAATAAGTAGATAATTAAAAACCCACACTGAAGAACCCTATGAGGAGATAACCTGAAAAAGGTGGAAAATGAGAAAATCACACTGTAAGACCCAGAATATGAAGAAAAAACTTGAAAAAAGCTGAAAGTTAAAAATTCACACTGAAGGACCGCGAATATGGTGAGAAAACCTGATAAACGAGTAAAATTAAAAACTCACACTGAAGTACCCAGAATATGGCGAGAAAACTTGAAAAAGGTGGAAAATGAGAAAATCACACTGCAGGACCCAGAATATGCTGAGAAACCCTGAAAAACGTGAAAATTAAAATTCACAATGTCGGACACAAAATATGGGGAGAAACCATGAAAAAAGAGGAAAATTAAAAATTCACATTGTATTACCCAGAATATGGCGAGAACTACTGAAAAACGTCGGACCCAGATTATGGCGAGAAACCCTGAAAAAAGTAGAATATTAAAAACTCACACTGAATGACCCCAAATATGGCGAGAAAACCTGAAAAAGGTGGAAACTGTGAATAATCTCACTGTAGGACACAGAATTGGGAAAAAACTTGAAAATGTCCTAAATGAGAATATCACACTGTAGGTCCAGAATATGGAAAGGAAACCTGAAAAAAGTGGAAAATTAAAAATACACTCGGTAGGAAACAGAATATGGCGAGAAAGCCTAAAAAAAATTAGAAAATTAAAAATTCACACTGAAGGACTCCGAATATAGCGAGAAAACCTGAAAAAGGTGAAAAATGAGAAAATTACACTGTGGACCCAGAATTACGAAACAACTTGAAAAACGTGGAAATGAGAAAATCACACTGTAGGACCCTTAATATGATGAAAAACCTGAAAAACGTGGAAATGAGAAAATCACACTGTAGGACCCTGAATATGACGAAAAAACCTGAAAAACAAGGAAAATTAAAATTCACACTGAAGCACCCGGAATATGGCGAAAAACCTGAAAAACAAGGAAAATTAAAACTCACACTGAAGGACCCAGAATATGTCGAGGAAACCTGAAAAAGGTGGAAAAAGAGAAAATTACACTGTAAGACCCAGAATTACGAAAAAACTTGAAAAACTTGGAAAATGAGAAAATCACACTGCAGGAACTTGAATATGCCGAGAAACCCTGAAAAACGTGAAAATGAAAAATTCACACTATCGGATTCAGAATATGGCAAGAAACCCTGAGAAAAGTAGAAAATTAAAAACTCACAGTGAAGGACACAAAATATGGGAAGAAAACCTGAAAACGGTGGAAATGAGAAAATCACACTGTAGGACCCTGAATATGATGAAAAAACCTGAAAACGTGAAAAATGAAAAATTCACACTGAAGGACCCCAAATATGGCGAGAAAACATATAAAAGGTGAAAAATGAGAATAATCTCACTGTAGCACCCAGAATTGCGAAAAAACTTGAAAAATGTGGAAAATGGGAAAATCACACTGTAGGACCCTTAATATGATGAAAAACCTGAAAAACGTGGAAAATTAAAACCTCACACGGAAGGACCCAGAATATGGCTAGAAAACTTTAAAAAAGTAGTAAATTAAAAATTCACACTGAAGGACCCCGAATATGGTGAGATAACTTGAAAGAGGTTGAAAATGAGAATAATCACACTATAGGACCTAGAAATATGAAAAAACTTGAAAAACGTGGAAAATGAGAAAATCACACTGCAGGACCCAAAATATGCCGAGAAACCCTGAAAAACGTGAAAATTAAAAATTCACACTATGGGACCCAGAATATTTCGAGGAAACCTGAAAAAAGGAGAAAATTAAAAATCACAATGAAGGACCCCAAATATGGCGAGAAAACCTGATAAAAGTGGAAAATGAGAAAATCACACTGTATTACCCAGAATATGGTGAGAAATACTGAAAAACGTGGAAAATTAAAAATTCACACTGAAGGTCCCGAATATGGTGAGAAAACCTGAAAAAGGTTGAAAATGAGAAAATCACACTGTAGGACCCAGAAATACGAAAAAAACTTGAAAAACTTGGAAAATGAGAAAATCACACTGCAGGACCCAGAATATGCGGAGAAACCCTGAAAAACGTGAAAATTAAAAATTCGCACTATCACACCCAGAATATGGTGAGAAACCCAGAATAAAGTAGAAAATTAAAAACTCACAGTGAAGGATCCCAAATATGGCAAGAAAACTAGAAATACGTGGAAAAGTAGAAAATCACACTGTAGGACCCAGAATGACTAAAAAACTTGAAAAACGTGGAAAATGAAAAAATCACACTGCAGGACCCAGAATGTGCATAGAAACCCTGAAAAACGTGAAAATTAAAAATTCACACTATGGCACCCAGAATATGGTGAGAAACCCTGAAAAAAGTGGAAAATGAGAAAATCACACTGTATTACCAAGAATATGGTGAGAAATACTGAAATCCGTGGAAAAATTAAAAATTCACAGTGAAGGACCCGGAATATGATGAGAAAACCTGAAAAACAAGGAAAATTAAAAACTCACACTGAGGGACCCAGAATATGGCAAGAAAACCTGAAAAAGAAAAAAATGAGAATAATCATACTGTAGGACCCAGAATTGGGAAAAAACTTGAAAAACATCGAAAATTAGAAAATCACACTGTAGGACCCAGAATATGCCGAGAAACCCTGAAAAATTAGAAATGTAAAAACTCATACTGAAGGACCCCAAATATGGCGAGAAAACCTGAAAAAGGTGGAAAATGAGAAAATCACACTGCAGGAACCAGAATATGCCGAGAAACCTTGAAAAAGCTGAAAATTAAAAATTCACATTATCAGTCCCAGAATATTGCGAGAAACCATGAAAAAAGGTAGAAAATTAAAAATTCACACTGTAGGACCCAGAATATGACCAAAAAAACCAGAAAAACTTGGAAAAAAAATATTCACACTGAAGGACCCGGAATATGGCGAGAAAAACTGAAAATGTGGAATATTAAAAATACACGCTGTAGGACCCAGAACATGGCGAGAAACCCTGAAAAAATGAGAAAATTAAAAACTCACACTGAAGGAACCCATACATGACGAGAAAACCTGAAAAAAGTGGAAAATGAGAAAATCACACTGTAGGACCCAGAATTACGAAAAAACTTGAAAAACGTGAAAAATGAGAAAATCACACTGCAGGACACAGAATATGCCGAGAAACCCTGAAAAACGTGAAAATTAAAAATTCACACTGTCAGACAGAGAATATAGGAGAAAACATGAAAACAGAGGAAAATTAAAATTCACACTGTATTACCCAGAATATGGCGAGAAAACCTGAAAAAAGAAGAAAATTATAAACTCGCACTGAAGGACCCCAAATATGGCAAGAAAACCTGAAAAAGGTGGGAAATGAGAAATTCACACTGTAGGACCCAGAATTAGAAAAAAAACTTGAAAAACGTGGAAAATGAGAAAATCACACTGCAGGCACAAAATATGCCTAGAAAGCCTGAAAAACATGAAAATTAAAAATTCAAACTATCTAACAGAATATGGCGAGAAAACATGAAAAAAGTGGAAAATTAAAAATTCACACTGTATTACCCAGAATATTCTGAGAAATATTGAAAAACGAGGAAAATTAAAAATTCACACTAAAGGACCCAGAATATGACCAAAAAACCAGAAAAACTTGGAAAACAAAATATTCACACTGAAGGACCCGGATATGGCAAGAAAAACTGAAAATGTGGAATATTAAAAATACACCAGAAATATGGCAATAAAACCTGAAAAACTTGGAAATGAGAAAATCACACTGTAGGATCCTGAATATGATGAAAAAAACTGAAAAACGTGGAAAATTAAAAACTCACACTGAAGGACCCAGAATATCATGAGAAAACCTGAAAAAGTTGGAAAATGAGAACTTCACACTGTAGGACCCAGAATTGTGAAAAAAGTTGAAAAATGTCGAAAATGAGAAAATCACACTTTAGGACCCAGAATATGACGAAAAAACCTGAAAAACGTGGAAAAATAAAAAAAAAACCACGATGAAATACACAGAATATGTCAAGAAACCCTGAAAAATTAGAAAATTAAAAACTCACACTGAAGAACCCCAAAATGGTGAGAAAACCTGAAAAAAGTAGAAAATTAAAAATTCATACTGAAGGACCCCCCATATGGCAAGAACACCTGAAAAAGTTGGAAAATGATAATAATCACACTGTAGTACCCAGAATTGCGAAAAAACTTGTATATCGTCGAAAATGAGAAAATCAAACTGTAGGACCCAGAATATGCCTATAAACCCGGAAAACTTGGAAAATTAATAGTACACGCTGTAGGACCCAGAATATAGCCAGAAACCCTGAAAAAAAGTAGAAAATTACAAACTCACATGGAAGGACCCCAATATGGCGAGAAAACCTGAAAAAGGTGGAAAATGAGAAAATCACACTGTAGTACCCAGAATTACGAAAAAAACTTGAAACAGGAGGAAAATGAGGAAATCACACTGCAGCACCCAGAATATGCCGAGAAACCCTGAAAAACGTGAAAATTAAAATTCACAATGTCGGACACACAATATGGCGAGAAACCATGAAAAAAGAGGAAAATTAAAAATTCACACTGTATTACCCAGAATATGGCGAGAAATACTGAAAAACGTGGAAAATAAAATTCACACTGAAGGACGTGGAACATGGCAAGAAAACCTGAAACATGTGGAAATGAGAAAATCACACTGTAGGACCCAGAATATGACGAAAAAACCTGAAAAACATGGAAAATTAAAAACTCACACTGAAGGACTCAGAATACGGAGAGAAAACCCGAAAAAGGGGAAAAATGAGAAAATCACACTGTAAGACCCAGAATTGTGAAAAAACTTGAAAATTGTCGAAAATGAGAAAATCACACTGTAGGACCCAAAATATGAAGAAAAATCCTGAAAAACGTGGAAAATTAAAATTTTACCTATTAGCTAAGCGCATGAAAGTCATGCTGAGAGAGAAGTTGGGACAGCCCCCTACTGAAAAAGGAAAGAGATCAGCTGATTCTGTAAGGCTGGATAGAAGAAATCAGGGCCTTCTCTGCATCCCACAGATACAGTCGCAGGACTGAATGCCACCTTGGAAGCCTGGCCACCGTTCAGGACCTTGAAGATTTCGCCGGGAGCTTGGAAGTGTAGACACCAGAGGACCAGAGGTATCAGGGTTAGAATCAAGCCTCCCACCCCAGAGAGATGCCCGAAGCGACTCCTTAGAGGAGTCCCTCTCTTCTTTCATGGTATCTGGCAGTTTACCCAGTGGTGAAAATTTGGCAGAATCTGAGGCTTGTTCGGTTAAGTCCACACTGCGCCTTCCAGCTCACAGAACCCTAGAAGGACTCATTCCTCCTACTCGCATCTATTCATTCTCTGCACAGGAATCCACCTTGTGATTTCAAAACACTGAGCTGGGAGACCCAGGCTCAGTCAGGACTCTACAGAGGCCAGAGGGCTGACTGTGGTTCTTGGAGTATGTTTCCTATCCGAAGTGCAAGGACTTCTAAAATGTAAAAATCCTTTGCCTTTTTATGGAGATTATGGAAAAAAAGGGAAGTTCCAAGACAGATTCGCAAAGCTGAGACCCTTGCCAGGAATGGCAGCACCTCTCCTTTCTTAGATCTGCGCACCAGGGGACCTGAAAAATGCTAGTCCAGCAAATCTGAAGAGGTCACAGGCTCTTGACTACTTTTTGTGTCCTGTAGGTTGGACCCAAGCAAACTAGTGATGATTAAAGGCTAGTGATCTGGAACCAGATTTGCACTTAAGGGCTACTGGCAAATTTCAAAGCGGTTTTTATTTGCCAGCCACATTTCTTACAGCTAGTCTCACAATCCTGTTTCAGCTATTTGTGTTTCTTCTCATGTAGCTCAGGGTATGTCAAATACACTAAAGACCTGACTAGAAGCTGGTGCGTCTCAGAGGCCTGCTCCAGTTCTCCCTGATTTGCCAGAGCAGCTGGATTGATTTTTTTTTTAATTCCAACATTTTCCAATATTTGTATCCTTCAGGCTAATTTGAATAATGCCAGCAATACTTGGTGGACATTTTGAGTTATGAGCTGAAGATGTAGCTCATCTAATTGCTTGCTTAAGCCTGGGTTCCAACCTGAACACCAGATTAATACACATGCCTATCTTTCCAGCACACAAGAAGTGAAGGCATGAAGATTAGAAATGCAGCTATCCTTGACTTTGTCAGGAGCAGCCTAAGGTAAAGGAACAAGACTCTGCCTAAAACAGAAAACAAGGTCCAAAGAAACCAACCAAAAATACCACTTTGGGTACTTATGAATTTCCATTTTCATTTGTTTAGTCATACCTTCTAAGGAACCAAGGTTGACTTTTAATCCTCAGGGTTTGATTGGTAAAAGAAGAGGGCTGGTCCAAGATTTGAACCTAGGAAGATCCTCTCAGACCCTAAGCCAGAATCCTCTAGGGGTAGGACCAACAAGCCTTAAAGAGAAGCTCCAGCTAGTCCTTTTAAGAGGGATACCTTGGAATCCTCTGGTTGAATTCAGTAAACACCAAAAGAATTGAGTTTCAGATCTACATGAAAAGGGTAATCCAAGACTACCCAGTGCCCCAATTGCTCGAGAATGCCAAAACTAGTGTAGAGTCTGTAACACTTGCACCCACTGCAATTTAGTATACCCAGTGCTGCTTCAAGCAGAGCAAAAGACCCACCAAATGCTCCCTACCTACAGTTCTAATGTCAGAGATACAGAAAGCAGAACCCCAACCATGGGGCACACTTGGGAAGTGCAAGCATTGTCTCCAGTCGAGACCCAACTAAAATTACATCTCTTCCAACTTTGGGCTCAAACCAACGAACCGAGATTAATAAACTCGTGCTCTAATGACTGTGCTAGATGGGGAACTGTTCTTTAGCTTAGAAGTTTACTAATTGTGACCACCACTGGGTAAGCATCCCCAGAGCAAATCCTTGGTGAGCACCTGCTCCGTTGGCATATCATAGAAATACAATGCAGACAGGCAAAGCCATGGCTGGCACTGGAGGAGCATGGTTAAACCTGTTTCCATCGCTGTAGCAGGTCTTTGCGCATCTGATCAGTATTTGCTTACTAAACTGTATATTGGCCTCAACCGACGTCTGTGTTGTCCTCTGTTTCCCCCAAACTGAACGTAATCTAAATTTAGGAAATGTCTCCTGTGAGTCTGGCACCCTGATTTTGTTGTTAACAGACATAGCCTGTCAAGTCTGAGCCTAGGTGGCACAGGATCTGGGAGCTGACTTAGGGTGGCCATAGGGGCCAACAGGTCAGTCAAGGGAATCCAACTAGAGCTCAAATGACTAACCTAGATGTCAGTAGGGTTAAGTTGGGGATCCTAGTGAGGGTCCAACCAATCCAGGGGTACGGATCTGAGCCAAAGGAGGCTCAGGCAATGTCCTATCCACACCCACCCTCGGGGCTTCTCCTAGGTCCTTTTCTGTCAGAGTGCCAGGAATCTGGTTCTTACCTATGCCTCTGGAATGGGACCTATCACACTGCACTCAGAATACCAGATGCTTCCATTGAAGCATCAAGAACACAGAGCAATGGCTGTCTGTCTTCAGGTGTATCCTATCCTCTAGTCCTATTTCCAAATTAAGGGCTTGGCTGAGCTGCCTCATTATGTAATTGAAAATCTTCCTAATCGTGGAAGGAAGAGGCACAAAAGAACCAGCATAGGAAGGAACCAATCATCACCTCCCTGCAACCCCAACATAATGGGGTTCACGTGTGACTTTCCCAAGGTTGGACCAATCTCCACTGCCATGCAACACTGTAGCCTCTTGTAGTTTTAAATGTTCACTTACTGTATGCTTTTATATGAAGAAAGACTTGGTTTCTCTTTTCCATTTCTAAGATTACCAGACCTTTTTATGTTTACAGAATATGCTCATGACTATCCTTTAGATACAGTAAATATAACTGTTGCTCATAGAACTTACTTGTTTTCTTGATATTTTTAAGGGTAAATGGCAGAGTTTGTTTAAAAAATATTTTGCAGTTATTTATTTGTGTGAGTGATGAAGCTCTGATTTTTCAAACCTGTCAAGAGGTACGATGACCTCCCCTCTCTCTCTCTCTCAAAAGCCCTCTTTCCTTTCTCTTAATGATGTATTTTATTTTTAGTGTAAGGGTGTTTTACATGTGTATACAGTGCCCACAGAAGCCAGAACAGAGTATCAGATCCCCTGTAACTGGAGATGGGTCACCATATAGTTGCAGGTAGTTGAGCCCAGGTTCTCTGGAAGAGGAGACAATGCTGTTAATTGTTGAGCCCTTTCAGTGGCCCCACCCATCTTTAAATTTTTAGAAGTATATGTGAGGCTGTGTTTATGTACATCATATGCAGACCATAAGAGGGATTTAGATTCTCCAGAATCTGACACCGGCTTCTGGAGTGTCTGAAGACAGCTACAGTGTACTTATATCTAATAAATAAATAAATAAATAAATAAATAAATAAATAAATAAACAAACATTTTTTTTTTTTTTTGGTTTTTCGAGACAGGGTTTCTATGTATAGCCCTGGCTGTCCTGGAACTCACTTTGTAGACCAGGCTGGCCTCCAACTCAGAAATCTGCCTGCCTCTGCCTCCCGAGTGCTGGGATTAAAGGAGTGCACCACCAAGCCCGGCTTACCATAAGAGGGATTTAGATTCTGCAGAATCTGGCACCCTCTTCTGGAGTGTCTGAAGACAGCTACAGTGTACTTATATCTAATAAGTACATAAATAAATAAATAAAATTTTTTTAAAAGGATAAAAAAAAGAAAGACCAGGCAGGACTTCCATTTGCATGTTCATAGGGGAAACCTGGAGAGAGAGCAGTCTAACCTCAGCAGGTTGCTTCCCTCTGGATAGTTGCTCAGAGTGTAATCCAGCACGACAGGCAAATCACTGATTTCAAGGACTGCCTGGTTCAGGACAGCCAATGCTATGAAGAGAAAGGAGCTATGTAGTGAAAACAAAGCAAGGAAACACTAACCAGGAAAAAGAATAGGCAGTGTAGCTTGTGATAGGGTACCAACAAGAGAAAGCCTTCTGTTACCACTTACAAACACAAGAAGCCTTGCACCCTTCCGACCAGGTTATTACCACTGGTTATGACCACAAGACTTGGGCTCTTATGTCTATAGGAAGCACCTGTCTGTGCCTTTAAGTACCATTGAAAGTTCAGGGCTATAATTCATCTGTAACAAGCAACAGTGGTAAGAACCTGCAGCCTTTGAAAACAACTCTTTTTTTAAAAAAAAGCAGGGGACACAACTGAGCTGTAGAGCTCCTCAAGTTCAGCCCTATTACTTGGTAGGGAAACAGCCTCAGTGTCCAGAGCTGAGGTCTCACAGGCAAACTGCTGCAATTTTTGAGTACCATCTAGAGAGAAAAAAGATATGATGTGGTTGCTTAATTTATGTATTTTATTATTTCTATTTGTTGTTTTGTTTTGTTTTATTTGGTTTTAGATAAGGCCTCAGTCTGTAGCTCTGGCTGACCCAGGACTGACTACATGTGTTAATTAGGGTTTCACAGCTGAGAACAGACACCAAGAACAAGGTAAGACTTAGAAAACCCGACATTCAGAGGTGGCTCAAGCTCTTAATGAGAACACTCTGGAGGCATAGGCAGTCAGTTTCTGAGTTCGAGGCCAGCCTGGTGAAAGAAAGACAGACAGATCAGTAAAATAAAAGCCAGAACCTTCTCTGCTTTTGTTTTCTTTTGCCTCGAGGTAGGGTTTCTCTTGGTGTAGCCCAGGCAGTATCTTCTGTCTCAAACTCACAGAGGTCCTCTCTGCCTGCCTGCCTTTGCCACCCATACAGCCTGGCAGAAGCCAGAATCTCTTTTTCCCTCTTATTTATATATTTGTTTGTTTGCTTGCTTGCTTGCTTGCTTGTTTGTTGTTATTATACTATTAGTTTTCAATGTAAGTGTGTGTGTGTGTTTGTGTGTGTGTGTGTGTGTGTGTGTGCTCTATCTGCTGCCTATATGACTACATGCCAGAAGAGGGCACCATAACCTAGAACAAGTCACCATGCAACTCCTGAGAATTAATTTAAAAAAAAGGAAATTCTAATCACATAGAAGGTAGATATCTGTGAGGCTGTCAGAGTGCTTTTTAAGGCTTACTATAAATAATAAAAATTGTGTGTCTTTTACCAAACAACAGAAGGGAAGGGAGGTGGTGTGCCTGCATGTCTGTTGTCTGCATGTCTAATTCCTTGTTCTGTCACTCGGTTGAACATTGACACATTGACCTCACCATGCTGAAAGGCGACATGTGGATGGCGGCCATCTTGTTTGCTGACTGACCACCCTTCTGAAGATGGAGGTGGCTGGCCGCCACGAGACCTATTGTTCCAGGTTGCTTCTGTTTCTTCCCCTTCTTTCCCACCTGCTAGTGGAATAGAACTTAACTGAATACAGTGCAGAAGGGTCAGGAATCACTGAAAAGCCACCAGCAGCCTTGGCCACATGTTTTTCTCTTGCTTTTTGTCTATTACTTCTTTATTATGTTTAGGAGGGAGGGGTGTTCAAGACAGTGTTTCTTTGTGTAGTCCTGGGTGTCTTGGAACTCACTCTGTAGACCAGGATGGCCTGGAATGCAGAAATCTGCCGGCCTCTGCCTGCCAAGTGCTGGGATTAAAGGGGTGCTCCACCACACCCGGCTTCCTTGTTTATTTCTAAGAATCCGTGGGAAATATGGTTTCTTTAATCTGTGTACCCTAGACTAACACACACATGCACACACACAGGGAGTGAGAGAGAAAGATAAGGAGGAATGACATGAATTTTAGGAAAAAGAGATATTAATGGATCAAAATTACTTATATTCATACATATATACAAACATACACAGAATTAGAGTAAAGCTGAGGCAATTGTGGAACACACCTTTAGCCTCAGGCAGATTTCTGCATTCAAGGTCACCCTGGCTTACAGAGGGAGTTCCAAGTCAGCCAGGGCTGAACAGAGAAACCGGTTCTGAGAAAAAAATAATAATTGAAAGAAAGAAAGAAAGAAAGAAAGAAAGAAAGAAAGAGAATAAAAATTTTTTAAAAATTAAGAAAAAAAAATTACCAGATTAACATCAAGCACACACAGCAATGGCTGTCTTCAGGTGTATCCTATTCTCGAGTCTTATTTCCAACCTAAGAGCTGGGCTGAGCTGCCTCATTATGTAATTGCAAACCTTCCTTGGTTTGTCTTTTCCATTTCCAAGACTAACAGACCTTTTTCTATTTCGAGAATATGCTCATGACTGTCCTTTAGATATAGTAAATATAACTGTTGCTCATAGAACTTGTTTTCTAGGAATTTTTAAAGGTAAATGGCAGAGTTTATTTATAAAAAATATTTTGCATTGATTTATTTGTGTAAGTGATGAAGCTCAGGTCTTCAAACTCGTCAGGAGGTATGATTACCTCCCCTCTCTCTCAACCCCTCTCTCTCCTCTCTCTCAATGATCTATTTTATTTTTATTGTAAGGGTGTTTTGCATGTGTATGCTGTGCCCACAGACTCCAGAACAGAGTATTAGATCCCCTGGAACTGGAGATGGGCCACCATATATATACTGGTAATTGAGCCCATGTTCTCTGGAAGAGGAGACAATGCTCTTAATTGTTGAGCCCTCTCTGTAGCCACATCTTTCTTTTTTTTTTTTTTGAGTATATATGAGGCTGTATTTATATACATCATATGCAGACAATAAGAATGATTTAGATTCTTCAGAATCTGACACCCACTTCTGGAGAGTCTGAAGATACCTACAGCATACTTAAATATAATAAATAAATAAATCTTTAAAAAGAAAAGGAAAAGAAAAAAAGAAAGACCAGGCATGCCATATGCATGTTCATAGAGGAAACTGGAAGAGACCCCAATCTAACCTCAGCAGAGTGCTTCCTTCTGGATGGTAGCTCACAGTTTCATCCCAGCAAGACAGGCAAATCAGTGAGTTCAAGGACAGTAAGGTTCAGGACCACCAAGGTTAGGAAGGGAAAGGGGCTATGTAGAGAATACAAACCGACAAAACAACAACAAGGAAAAAGAAATGACAGTGTAACTTGGGGTAGGGTACCAACTAGAGAAAGCCTTCTGTTACCACTTACAAACACCAGTAGCCTTGCACCCTTCTGCCCAGGTCCCTGTCTACCTTTCTAGGAATTGTTAGGATGCCAGGGGGTGGGGGAATCCAGATTAACTTTTTAATAACAAAGAATTGGCCTTTTATGTCTATAGGAAGCCCATCTCAGTGCCTTTAACTACCACTGAAATTTCAGGGCTGTGACTCAACTGTAACAAGCAACAGTGCTAAGATTCTGCAGCCTTTGAAAACAACTTTTTTTAAAGTGGGGGACACAACTCAACAGTAAAACCCCTCAGGTTCAGCCATAATACTTGTTAGGAAAACAGTCTCAATGTCCAGAGCTGAGGTCTCATGGGTGAACTGCTTCAAGCTCTGAGTATCATCTAAAGAAAGAAAAGATATCATGTGGTTGCTTAATTTATTTATTTTATTATTTCTATTTTTTGTTTTGTTTTGTTTTGTTTTAGATAATGCCTCACTCTGTAGCTATGGCTGACCTAGGACTGACTACATGACTTAATTAGGGTTTCAGAGCTGAGAAACAGACACCATACCAATGTAAGACTTAAAAAACCCAACAGTCAGTGGTGGCTCGAGCTCTTAATGAGAGCACTCTGGAGGCAGAGGCAGTCAGTTTCTGAGTTCGACGCCAGCCTGGTTAAAAACAGGATCAGGAAGGCAGGGCTAGGCTTGGCAGGGAAGGGCTGGGCTAGGCAGGGATATGCAGGGAAGGGCTAGGCTAGGCAGGGCTTGGCAAGGCAGGGCTAGGCAGGGCTAGGCAGGGCTTGAAAAGGCAGGGCTACGGAGGGCTGGGCTAGGCAGGGCAAGGCTGGGCTAGGCAGGGCTAGGCTAGGCTAGGCAAGGCAGGGCCATATTCTGGGTCCCATAGTGTGAATTTTTTAATTTCACGATTTTCAGGGTTTCTCAGAATATTCTGGGTCCTGCAGTGTGATTTTCTCATTTTCCAAGTTTTTCAAGTTTTTTCATTATTCTGGGTCCTTCAGTGTGATTTTCTCATTTTCCACCTTTTTCAGGTATTCTCGCCATAATCGGGGTCCTTCAGTGTGAGTTTTTAATTTTCTACTTTTTTCATGGTTTCTTGCCATATTCTGCGTCCTACAGAGTGTATTTTTAATTTTCCACGTTTTTCAGGGTTTCTCGGCATATTCTGGGTCCTACAGTGTGATTTTTCTCATTTTCCACTTTTTTCAATTTTTTTCACATTACTGTGTCCTACAGTATGATATTCTCATTTTCCACCTTTTTCAGGTTTTCTCGCTATATTTGGGGTCCTTCAGTGTGAGTTTTTAATTTTCTACATTTTTCAGGGTTTCTCGCCATATTCTGGTTACTACAACGTGTATTTTTAATTTTCTACTTTTTTCAGGTTTTCTGGCCATATTCTGGGTCCTTCAGTGTGAGTTTTTAATTTTACTCGTTTTTCAGGTTTTCTCGCCATATTCCCGGTCCTTCGGTGTGAATTTTTAATTTTCCACGTTTCCAGGATTTTTAGTCATTTCTGGGTCCTACAGTATGATTTTCTCATTTCCACGTTTTTCAGGTTTTCTTGCCATATTCCAGGTCCTTCAGTGTGAATTTTTAATTTTCCACGTTTTTCAGTATTTCTCGCCATATTCTGCGTATTACAGTGTGAATTTTTAATTTTCCACTTTTTTCATGGATTCTCGCCATATTCTGTGTCCGACAGTGTGAATTTTTAATTTTCACGTTTTTCAGGGTTTCTCAGCATATTCTGGATCCTGCAGAATGATTTTCTCATTTTCCACGTTTTTCGAGTTTTTATGTAATTCTGGGTTCTACAGTGTGATTTTCTCATTTTCCACTTTTTCAGGTTTTCTCCCCATATTTGGGGTACTTCTGTGTGAGTTTTTTTTCTACTTTTTTCAGGTTTTCTCGCCATATTCTGGGTCCTTCAGTGTGAGTTTTTAATTTTCCTTGTTTTTCAGGTTTTCTCACCATATTCGGGGTCCTTCAGTGTGAATTTTTAATTTTCCACGTTTTTCAGGTTTTTTTTTTGTCATATTCTGGGTCTTACAGTGTGATTTTCCCATTTCCACCTTTTTCAAGTTTTCTTGCCATATTCCAGGTCCTTCATTGTGAATTTTTAAGTTTCCACGTTTTTTCAGTAATTCTCGCCATATTATGGGTAATATAGTGTGAATTTTTAATTTTCCACTTTTTTCATATTTTCTCGCCATAATCGAGTTTTTTCAGTGTTTTTATCGCCATATTCTAGTTATTAGACTATGATTTTCTCATTTTTCGTTCCTTTAATGGTTTGTCACCATATTTCAGGTCCTACAGTGTGATTTTCTCATTTTTTGACTTTTTCAAGGTTTATCAACATATTCCAGGTCCTACGGTGTGACTTTCTCATTTTCCACCTTTTTCAGGTATTCTCACCATAATCGGGGTCCTTCTGTGTGAGTTTTTAATTTTCTACTTTTTTCATGGTTTCTTGCCATATTCTGCGTCCTACAGAGTGTATTCTTATTTTTCACGTTTTTCAGGGTTTCTCGGCATATTCTGGGTCCTACAGTGTGATTTTTCTCATTTTCCACTTTTTTCATTTTTTTTCACATTACTGTGTCCTACAGTATGATTTTCTCATTTTCCACGTTTTTCAGGTTTTCTAGCTATATTTGGGGTCCTTCAGTGTGAGTTTTTAATTTTCTACTTTTTTCAGGGTTTCTTGCCATATTCTGGGTACTACAGCATGTATTTTTAATTTTCTACTTTTTTCGAAAAATGAGAAAATCACACTGTAGGACCTGGAATATGGTGAGAAACCCTGAAAAAGTCGAAAAATGAGAATATCTTACTGTAGTACCTAGAATATAGCGATAAAATCACTGAAAAATCTCGAAAATAAAAAACTCACAAAGAAGGACCTGAAATATGGCGAGAAACCCTGAAAAAGGTGGATAATTAAAAAATAACACTGAAGGACCTGGAATATGGCGATAAACCCTGAAAAATGTGGAAAATTAAAAACTCACACTGAAGAACCTGAAAAATGGCGAGATATCCTGAATAATGTGGAAAATAAGAAAATAACACATTAGGTCCTGGAATATGGTGAGAAACCCCGAAAAAGTCGAAAAATGAGAAAAATCACACTGTAGTTCATGGACTATGGAGAGAAACCCTAAACAAGATGGATAATTAAAACTGACACTGAAGACCTGGAATATGGCGAGAAATCCTGAATAATGTGGAAAATGAGAAAATAACACTGTAGGAAGTGGAATATGGTAAGAAACCCTGAAAAAGTCGAAAAATGAGAAAATCACACTGTAGGACCTGGAATATGGTGAGAAAACCTGAAAACGTCGAAAAATGTGAAAATCATACTGTAGTACCTAGAATATGGCGATAAACGCTGATAAACGTCGAAAATTAAAACTCACAATGAAGGACCTGGAATATGGCGAGATATTTAAAAAAATATGGAAAATGAGAAAAGCACACTGTAGGACTTGGAATATGGCGAGAAACACTGAAAAACGTGGATAATTAAAAAAAATCACACTTAAAGCCTGGAATATTGCAAGAAATCCTGAAAATGTGAAAAATGAGAAAATCACACTGTAGGACCTGGAATATGGTGATAAACCCTTAAAAAGTCGAAAAATGAGAAAATCACACTGTAGGACCTGGAATATGGTGAGAAAACCTGAAAAAGTCGAAAAATGAGAAAATCACACTGTAGGACCTGAAATATGGTGACAAACCATGAAAGAACTGAAAAATGAGAAAATCATTTTTCTGAAAATCTGTAATACCTAGAATATGGCGATAAAATCACTGAAAAATCTCGAAAATAAAAAACTCACACTGAAGGACCTGAAATATGGCGAGAAACCCAGAAAAATGTGGATAATGAAAAAATCACACTGAAGGACCTGGAATATGGCGATAAACCCTGAAAAATGTGGAAAATTAAAAACTCACACTGAAGGACCTGGAAAAGGGCGAGATATCCTGAATAATGTGGAAAATGAGGAAATAACACTGTAAGAACTGGAATATGGTGAGAAACTGAAAAAGTCGAAACATGAAAAAATCAAACTGTAGGTCCCAGAATATGGTGAGAAACCCTGAAAAACGTGGATAATTATTTATTCAAAATGAAGGACCTAGAATATGGCAAGAAACCTTGAAAAACGTGGATAATGAAAAAAATCACACTGAAGGCCTGGAATATGGCAAGAAATCCTGAATAATGTGGAAAATGAGAAAATCACACTGTAGAACCAGGAATATGGTGATAAAACCTGAAAAAGACGAAAAAATGAGAAAATCACACTTGTAGGACCTGAAATATGGTGACAAACCATGAAAGAATCGAAAAATGAGAAAATCATACTGTAATACCTAGAATATGGCGATAAAATCACTGAAAAATTTCGAAAATAAAAAACACACACAGAATGACCTGAAAAATGGCGAGAAACCCTGAAAAACGGGGATAATGAAAAAAATCACACTGAAGAACCCCGAATATGGAGAGAAAACCTGAAAAAGGTGGAAAATAAGAAAATCATACTATAGGACCCAGAATATGACGAAAAAAACTTATAAACGTTAAAAAATAAAAATTCACACTGTAGGACCCCGTATATGGCGAGAAAACCTGAAAAAGGTAGAAAAAGAGAATATCACACTGTAGGACCCAGAATTGCGAAAAAACTTGAAAAACGTCGAAAATGAGAAAATCACACTGTAGGACACAGAATATGAGGAGAAACCCTGAAAAAGTGGAAAATTAAAAATACACGCTGTAGGAACCAGAATATGGTGAGAAACCTTGAAAAAAAATTAAAAAATTAAAAACTCACACTGAAGGACCCGGAATATGGCAAGAAAACCTGAAAATCTTGGAAATGAGAAAATCACACTGTAGAACACAGAATATGACGAAAAAACCTGAAAAAAGTGGAAAATTAAAAATTCACACTGAAGGACCCAAATATGGCGAGAAAACCTGAAAAACGAGGAAATTAAAAACTCACACTGAAGGACCCAGAATATGGCGAGAAAAACTGAAAAAGGTGGAAAATGAGAAAATCAAGTGTAGGACCCAGAATATGACGAAAAAAACTTAAAAACGTTTAAAATTAAAAATTCACGCTGCAGGACCCCCTATATGGCGAGAAAACCTGAAAAAGGTGGAAAATGAGAAAATCACACTGTAGGACCCAGAATTGCTAAAAAAAACTTGAAAAGGGTCGAAAATGAGAAAGTCACTCTGTAGGACTCAGAATATGCAGAGAAACCCTGAAAAAAGTAGAAATTAAAAAACTCACACAAACGGAACCCTAATACAGTGCGAAAACCTGAAAAAGGTGGAAAATGAGAAAATTACACTGTAGGACACAGAATTGCGAAAAAACTTGAAAAAAGTGGAAAATGAGAAAATCACAGTACAGGACCCAGTTATGCCAAGAATCCCTGAAAAACATGAAAATTAAAAATTCACACTGTCGGACCCAGAATATGGCGAGAAACCATGAAAAAAGTGGAAAATTAAAAATTCACACTGTATTACCCACAATAAGGCGAGAAACACTGAAAAACGTTGAAAATTAAAAAGTCACACTGAAGGACCTGGAATATGGCAAGAAAACCTGAAAATCGTGGAAATGAGAAAATCACACTGTAGAACCCAGAATATGATGAAAAAACCTGAAAATCGTGGAAAAATAAAAATTCACACTGAAGAACCTTGAATATGGCTAGAGAACCTGAAAAACCAGGAAAATTAAAAACTCACACTGGAGTACCCAGACTATGGCAAGAAAACCTGAAACATGAAAAATTAAATATTAACACTGTAGGAACCAGGATATGGTGAGAAACACTAAAAAATGGGGAAAATTCAAAATTCACACTTTAGGACCAGAATATGGCAAGAAACCTTGAAAAACGTGGAAAATTAAAAATTCCCACTGAAGGACCTGGAATATGGCAAGAAAACCTGAAAAAGGTTAAAATGAGATAATCACACTGTAGAACACAGAATATGGCGAGAAAACCTGAAAAAGGTGGAAAATGAGAAAATCACACTGTAGTAGGACCCAGAATTACGAAAAAACTTGAAAACCGTGGAAAATGAGAAAATCACACTACTGGACCCAGAATATGCCGAGAAACCCTGAAAAACGTGAAAATTAATAATTCACACTGTCGGACCCAGAATATGGCAAGAAACCATGAAAAAAAAAAGTAGAAAAATAAAAACTCACAGTGAAGGACCCCAAATATGGCGAAAAACCTGAAAAAGGTGGAAAATTAAAAATTCACAGTGTAGGACCTGAATATAGCAAGAAACCTTGAAAAAGGTGGAAAATTAAATATTCATTCTGTAGGAGTCAGAATATGCCGAGAAAACCTGAAAAGTTGGAAAATGAGAAAATCACACTGTAGGACCCAGAATATGACAAAAAAAAACTTAAAAACGTTTAAAATTAAAAATTCACACTGTAGGAGTCAGAATATGCCGAGAAAACCTGAAAAGTTGAAAAATGAGAAAATCACACTATAGGACCCAGAGTATGACAAAAAAAAAACCTTAAAAACGTTTAAAATAAAAATTCACACTTTAGGACCCAGAATATGGCGAGGAACTCTGAAAAACGTGGAAAATTTAAAATTCACACTGTAAGACACAGAATATGGTGAGAAACCCTGAAAAGGGTAGAAAATTAAAAATTCACAGTGAAGGAACCCAAAGAAGGCGAGAAAACCTGAAAAAGGTGGAAAATGAGAAAATCACACTGTAGGACCCAGAATTACGAAAAAATTTGAAAAACGTGGAAAATGAGACAATCACACTGCAGGACCCAGAATATGCCGAGAAAGCCAGAAAAATGTGAAAATTAAAAATTCAGACGGTCGGATCCACAATATGGCAAGAAACCATGAAAAAAGTGGAAAATTAAAAATTCACAGTGTATTACCCACATATGTCGAGAAACACTGAAAAATGTGGAAAATTAAAAATTCATGCTGAAGGACCTGGAATATGGCAAGAAAACCTGAAAAACGTGGAAATGAGATAATCACACTGTAGGACCCAGAATATGACGAAAAAAAAACTTAAAATTTTAAAAATTAAAAATTCACACAGTATGACCATGAATATGGCGAGAAACACTGAAAAACGTGGAAAATTTAAAATTCACACTGTAGGACGCAGAATATGGCAAGAAAACCTGAAAAACTTGGAAAATTTAAAATTCAAACTGTATGACCCAGAATATGTCGAGAAACTCTGAAAAAAGTAGAAATAAAAAAAACTCACACGAAAGGACCCCGGATACAGCGCGAAAACCTGAAAAAGGTGGAAAATGAGAAAATCACACTGTAGGACCCAGAATTAGGAAAAAACTTCAAAAACATGGAAATGAGAAAATCACAATGCAGGACCCAGAATATGCCGAGAAACCCTGAAAAACATTAAAATTAAAAATGTACACTGTCGGACCCAGAATATGGCGAGAAACCATGAAAAAAGTGGTAAATTAAAAATTCACACTCTATTACCCACATTATGGCGAGAAACACTGAAAACGTGGAAAATTAAAAATTCACACTGAAGGACCTGGAATATGGCAAGAAAACCTGAAAAACGTGGACATAAGAAAATCACACTGTAGACCCAGAATATGACTAAAAAACCTGAAAAACGTCGAAAATTAAAAATTCACACTGAAGGACCTTAAATATGGTGAGAAAACCTGAAAAACGAGGAAAATTAAAAACTCACACTGAAGGATCCAGAATATGGCGAGAAAAGCTGAAAAACATGGAAAATTAAATATTAACCCTGTAGGACCAGGATATGGCGAGAAACCCTGAAAAATTTGGAAAATTTAAAATTCACACTGTACAACCCAGAATATGGCGAGAAACCCTGAAAAAAGTAGAAAATTAAAAACTCACAGTGAAGGACCCCAAATATGGCGAGAAAACATGAAAAAGTTGGAACATGAGAAAATCACACTGTAGGACACAGAATATGACGAAAAAAAACTTAAAAACATTTAAAATTAAAATTTCACACTGTAGGACCCTGAGTATGACGAGAAACATTGAAAAACTTGAAAAATTTAAAATTCACACTGTAGGAAGCAGAATATGGCCATAAACCCTGAAAACTTGGAAATTTTAAAATTCACACTCTACGACCCAGAATATGGCGAGAAACCCTGAATAAAGTAGAAAATTAAAAACTCACAGAGAAGGACCCCAAATATGGTGAGAAAACCTGAAAAAGTTGGAAAATGAGAAAATCACACTGTAGGACCCAGAATTACGAAAAAACTTGAAAAACGTGGAAAATGAGAAAATCACACTGCATGACACAGAATATGCTGAGAAACCCTCAAAAACCTGAAAATTAAAAATTGACACTATCGGACCCAGAATATGGAGAAAAACCCTAAAAATCGTGAAAATTAAAAATTCACACTGTCGGACACCGAACATGGCAAGAAAACATGAAAAAGTGGAAAATTAAAAAAATCACATTGAAGGACCTGGAATATGGCAAGAAAACCTGAAAAACATTGAAATGAGAAAATCACACTGTAGAACCCAGTATATGACGAAAAAACCTGACAAACGTCGAAAATTAAAAATTCACACTGAAGGATCTTGAATATGGCGAGAAAACCTAAAAAAAGAGGAAAATTAAAAACTCACACTGAAGGACCCAGAATATGTGGAGAAAACCTGAAAAACATGGAAAATTAATTATTAACACTGTAGGACCCAGAATATAGCAAGAAACACTGAAAAACGTGGAAAATTAAAAATTTACACTGTAGGACCAGAATATGGCAAGAAACCTTGAAAAACGTGGAAAATAAAAAATTCCCAATGTAGGACCCAGAATATGCCCAGAAAACCTGAAAAAGGTGGAAAATGAGAAAATCACACTATAGGACCCAGAATTACGAAAAAACTTGAAAAACGTGGAAAATGAGAAAATCACACTGCAGGACCCAGAATATGCCAAGAAACCTGAAAAAAGTAAAAATTAAAAATTCACACTATCGAACCTAGAATATGGCAAGAAACCTGAAAAAAAGTAGAAATTAAAAACTCACAATGAAGGACCCCAAATATGCCGAGAAAACCTGAAAAAGGTGGAAAATGAGAAAATCACACTGTAGGACCCAGAATTACAAAAAAACTTGAAAAACGTGGAAAATCAGAAAATCACGCTGGAGGACCCAGTATATGCCTAGAAAGCCTGAAAAACGTGAAAATTAAAATTCACACTCTCAGACCCAGAATATGGCAAGAAACCATTAAAAAAGAGGAAAATTAATAATTCACACTGTATTAACCAGAATATGCGAGAAATACTGAAAAACGTGGAAAATTTAAAATTCACACTGAAGAACCTGGAATATGGCAAGAAAACCTGAAAAACTCGGAAAATTAAAAACTCACACTGAAGGATGCAATATATGTTGAGAAAACCTGAAAAACATGGAAAATTAATTATTAACACTGTAGGACCCAGAATATAGCGAGAAACACTGAAAAACGTGGAAAATTAAAAATTCACACTGTAGGTCCAGAATATGCAAGAAACCTTGAAAAACGTGGAAAATAAAAAATTCCCAATGTAGGACCCAGAATATGCCGAGAAACCTGAAAATGTTGGAAATGAGAAAATCACACTATAGGACCCAGAATTACGAAAAAACTGAAAAACGTGGAAAATGAGAAAATCACACTGCAGGACACAGAATATGAGGAGAAACCCTGAAAAAAGTGAAAATTAAAAATTCATACTATCGGACCCAGAATATGGCGAGAAAACCTGAAAAAAAGTAGAAATTAAAAACTCACACTGAAGGACCCCAAATATGACGAGAAAACCTGAAAAAGGTGGAAAATGAGAAATCACGCTGCAGGACCCAGAATATGCCTAGAAAGCCTGAAAAACGTGAAAATTAAAAATTCACACTCTCATACCCAGAATATGGCAAGAAACCATTAAAAAAGTGGAAAATTAAAATTCACACTGTATTACCCAGAATATGGAGAGAAATACTGAAAAACGTGGGAAATTAAAAATTCACACTGAAGGACCTTGCATATGGCAAGAAATCCTGAAAAAGAAAAATGAAATGAGAAAATAACTCTGTAGGACCCTGAATAGACAAAAACCCCCCAAAAACATGGAATATTAAAAATTCACACTGAAGGACCCAGAATATGGCAAGAAAGCCTGATAAAAGTAGCAAATTAAAAACTCACACTGAAGGACCCAGAATATGGCGAGAAAATATGAAATAGTTGGAAAATGAGAAAATGACACTATAGGACCTAGAATTACGAAAAAACTTGAAAAACGTGGAAAATGAGAAAATCACACTACAGGACCAAGAATATGCCAAGAAACCCTGAAAAACATGGAAAATTAAATATTCTCACTGAAGGACCCAGAATATGGCGAGAAAACCTGAAAAATATGCAAACTTATAAATTCACACAGTAGGACCAGAATATGGAATGAAACCTTGAAAAACGTGGAAAATTAAAAATTCACACTATAGGACCCAAAAAGTCCAGAGAAAACCTGAAAGAGGTGGAAAATTAAATATTCACACTGTAGGACCCAGAATATGATGAGAAACCATGAAAAAAAGCGGAAAAATAAAAATTCACACTGTATTACCCAGAATATGGTGAGAAACACTGAAAAACGTGGAAAATTAAAAATTCACACTGAGGACCTGGAATGGGGCGAGAAAACCTGAAAAACGTAGAAATGAGAAAATCACACTCTAGGACCCAGAATATGACGTAAAAACCTGAAAAATTTGGAAATTAAAAACTCGCACTGAAGGACCCAGAATATGGCGAGAAAACCTGAAATAAGTAGAAAATTAAAAATTCACACTGAAGGACCCCGAATATGGCGAGAAAAACTGAAAAAGGTGGAAAATGAGAATAATCACAGTGTAGGACCCAGAATTGTGAAAAAACATGAAAAACGTCGAAAATGAGAAAATCACACTGCAGGACCCAGAATATGCTGAGAAACCCTGAAAAACCTGGAAAATTAAAAATTCACACTGAAGGACCCAGAATATGGCGAGGAAACCTTAAAAATATGGAAAATTATAAATTCACACTGTAGGACCCAAAATATCCAGAGAAAACCTGAAAAAGTTGGAAAATTAAATATTCACACTGTAGGACCAGAATATGGTGAGAAACCATGAAAAAAGTGGAAAATTAAAAATTCACACTGAGGACCTGGAATATGGCAAGAAAACCTGAAAAACATAGAAATGAGAAATCACACTCTAGGACCCCAGATTATGACGAAAAAACCTGAAAAACATGGAAAATTAAATATTACCACTGTAGGACCCAGGATATGGTGAGAAACACTGAAAAATGTGGAAAATTAAAAATTCACACTGTAGGACCAAAATATGGCTAGAAACCTTGAAAAAAGGTAGGAAATTAAAAATTCACACCGTAGGACCCAGAATATGCCCAGAAAACTTGAAAAAGTTGGAAAATGAGAAAATCACACTGAAGGACCCAGAATATGAGAAAAAAAAACTTAAAAACGTTTAAAATTAAAATTCACACTGTAGGTCACAGAATATGGCGAGAAACCTTAAAAAACGTGGAAAATTTAAAATTCACACTGTAGGACCCAGATATGGCGAGAAACCCTGAAAAAAGTAGAAATTAAAAAAACTCACACAGAAGGACCCCGAATATGTCAAGAAAACCTGAAAGAGGTGGAAAATGAGGAAATCACACCATAGGACCCAGAATTGCGAAAAAACTAGAAAAAACGTCGAAAATGAGAAAATCACATTATAGGACCCAGAATATGCGAGAAACCGTGAAAAACATGAAAATAAAAAATTCACACTGTCGGCCCCAGAATATGGCGAGAAACCATGAAATAAGTGGAAAATTAAAAATTCACACTGAGGGACCTGGAATATGGCAAGAAAACCTGAAAAACGTGGGAATGAGAAAATCACACTGTAGGACCCAGAATATGATGAAAAAACCTGAAAAACATGAAAAATTAAATATTCACACTGTTGGACCCAGGATATGGCGAGAAACCCTGAAAAATGTGGAAAATTAAAAATTAACACTGTAGGACCAAGAATATGTCGAGAAAACCTGAAAAAGTTGGAAAATGAGAAAATCACACTCTAGGACCCAGAATATGAAGAAAAAAACTTAAAAAAGTTTAAAATTAAAAATTCACATTGTAGTACACAGAATATGGCAAGAAACCCTGAAAAAAAACGTGGAAAATTTAAAATTCACACTGTAGGACGTAAAATACGGAAAGAAACCCTGAAAAAAGTAAAAAATTAAAAACTCACACTGAAGGACCCCAAATATGGCGAGAAAACCTGAAAATGGTGGATAATGAGAAAATCACACTGTAGGACACAGAATTGCAAAAAAAAAAAAAAAACGTGGAAAACGTCGAAAATAAGAAAATCACACTGTAGGATCAGAATATGCAGAGAAACCCTGAAAAACGTGCAAAATTAAACATACACGTTTTAGGACCCAGAATATGGCAACAAAATCCTGAAAAAAGTAGAAAATTAAAAACTCACACTAAAGGACCTCAAATATGGCGAGAAAATCTGAAAAAGGTGGAAAAATGAGAAAATCATACTATAGGACCCAGAATATGACGAAAAAAAACTTAAAAACGTTTAAAATTAAAAATTCACACTGTAGGACTCCGTATATGGCGAAAAACCCTGAAAAAGGTGGAAAATGAGAATAATCACATTGTAGGACCCAGAATTGCGAAAAAACTTGAAAAACGTCATAAATGAAAAAAAATCACACTGTAGGACCCAGAATATGGCGAGAAACCCTGAAAAAAGTAGAAAATTAAAACCTCTCACTAAAGGACCACGAATATGGCGAGAAACCTGAAAAGGTGAAAAAGAGAATAATCACAGTGTAGGAACCAGAATTGCGAAAAAGCATGAAAATAAGAAAATCACACTGTAGGACCCAGAAAATGCCTAGAAACCCTGAAAAACGGTGGAAAATTAAAAATTCACACAGAAGGACCCAGAATATGGGGAGAAAACCTGAAAAACGAAGAAAATTAAAAACTCACACTGAAGGACCCAGAATATGGCAAGAAAACCTGAAAAAAGTAGAAAATAAAAATTCACACTGAAGGACCCCGAATAAGGAGAGAAAAACTGAAAAAGGTGGAAAATGAGAAAAATCACACTGTAGGACCCAGAATACGAGAAAACTTGAAAAACTTCGAAAATGAGAAAATACACTACAGGACCATATTCGGGGTCCTTCTGTGTAAATTTTTAACTTTCAGCTTTTTTCAAGTTTTTTCAACATATTCTGAGTCTTAGAGTGTGATTTTCTCATTTTCCACCTTTTTCAGGTTATCTCCCCATATTCGGGTTTTTCAGTGTGGGTTTTTTAATTATCTACTTATTTCAGGGTTTCTCCCAATATTCTGGGTCCTACAGTGTGAATTTCTCATTTTCCACATTTTTCAGTGTTTCTTGCCATATTCTGGGTCCTACAGTGTGATTTTCTCATTTTCACTTTCTCCAGGTATTCTTGGCATATTCTAGGTCCTACAGTGTGAATATTTAATTTTCCATGTTTTTAAGGTTTTCTTGCCATATTCTGGGTCCTTCAGTGTGAATTTTTAATTTTCGAATTTTTCAGGGTTTCTCGCCATATTCTGGGTCCTTCAGTGTGCATTTTTAATTTTCCACGTTTTTCAGTATTTCTCGCCATATCTGGGTAATACATTGTGAATTTTTAATTTTCCACTTTTTTCAGGGTTTCTTGCCATAATCTGGGTCCTACAGTGTGAATTTTTAATTTTCACCTTTTTCAGGGTTTCTTGGCATATTCTGGGTACTGTAGTGTGATTTTCTCATTTTTCACGTTTTTCAAGTTTGTTCGTAATTCTGGGTCCTACAGTGTGGTATTTCATTTTCCATCTTTTTTCAGGTTTTTTTTTTTGCCATATTTGGAGTCCTTCAGTGTGAGTTTTTAATTTTCTACTTTTTCAGGGTTTCACGCCATATCCTGGGTCCTACAGCGTGTATTTTTAATTTTTCATGTTTTCTGGGATTCTCGGCATATTCTGGGTCCTGCAATGCGATTTTCTCATTTTAGAGGTTTTTCAAGTTTTTTGCAATTCTGGGTCCTACAGTGTGATTATTCTCATTGTGAACATTTATGATGTTTTCTCGCCATATTCGGGGTCCTTAAGTGTGAATTTTTATTTTCTACTTTTTTCAGTGTTTCTCGCCATATTCTGGGTCCTCAGTGTGAGTTTTTAGTTTTCCTGGTTTTTCAGGTTTTCTCACCATATTCGGGGTCCTTCAGTGTGAGTTTTTAATTTTCTACTTTTTTCAGGTTTTCTCGCCATATTCTGGGTCCTACATTGTGATTTTCTCATTTTCGACCTTTTCATGTTTTATCGCAATTCTGGTTCCTACACTGTGATTATTCTCATTTTCCACCTTTTTCAGGTTTTCTCCCCATATCCGGGTTCCTTCAGTGTCAGTTTGAAATTTTCTACTTTTTTCACGGTTTCTCTCCATATTCTGGGTCCTTCAGTGTGAGTTTTTAATTTTCCTCGTTTTTCAGTTTTTCTCGCCATATTCCTGTTCCTTCAGTGTGAATTATTATTTTCCACGTTTTTCAGGTTATTTTGTCATATTCTGGGTCCTACAGTGTGATTTTTTCTCATTCCAATTTTTGAAGTTTTCTTGCCATATTCCAGGTCTTTCAGTGTGAATTTTTATTTTCCATGATTTTCAGTTTTTTTTGTCATATTCTGGGTCCTACAGTGTGATTTTCTCATTTCCACGTTTTTCAGGTTTTCTTGCCATATTCCAGGTCCTTCAGTGTGAATTTTTAATTTTCCACGATTTTCAGGGTTTCTTGGCATATTCTGGATCCTACAGTGTGATTTTCTCATTTTCGATGTTTTTCAAGTTTTTTTGCAAATCTGGGTCTACAGTGTGATTATACTCATTTTCCACCTTTTTCAGGTTTTCTTGCCATATTCTGGGTCCTACAATATGAGTTTTGAATTTTCCTCGTTTTTCAGGTATTCTCACCATACTCCAGGTCCTTCAGTGTGAATTTTTAATTTTCCACGTTTTTCAAGTTTTTTCGTAATTCTGGGTCCTACAGTTTGATTTTCTCATTTAACACCTTTTTCAGGTTTTCTTGCCATATTTGGGGTCCTTCGGTGTGAGTTTGTAATTTTCTACCTTTTTCAGGGTTTCTGGCGAAATTCTGGGTCCTACAGCGTGTATTTTTAATTTTCAACGGTTTTCAGGGTTTCTTGGCTTATTCCGGGTCCTACAGTGTGATTTTCTCATTTTCGACATATTTCATGTTTTTTTTTTTTCCCAATCCTGGGTCCTACAGTGTGATTATTCTCATTTTCCAACTTTTTCAGGTGTTCTCACCATATTCGGGGTCCTTCAGTATGAATTTTTAATTTTCTACTTTTTTCAGGGTTTCTCGACATATTTGGGGTCCTTCAGTGTGAGTTTTTAATTTTCTAATTTTTCAGGGTTTCTCGACATATTCTGTCTCCTACAGCGTGTAATTTTAATATTCCACGTTTTTCAGGTTTTTTGTCATATTTTGGGTCCTACAGTGTGATTTTCTCATTTTTGATATTTTTCAAGTTTTTTTTTGCCATTCTGGGTCCTACACTGTGATTTTCTCATTTTCCAACTTTTTCCCCGGTTTTCTCGCCATATTTGGTTTACTTCAGTTTAAGTTTGTAATTTTCTACTTTTTTAGGGTTTCTCGCCATATTCTGGGTCCTACAGAGTGTATTTTTAATTTTCCATGTTTTTAGGGTTTCTCGGCATATTCTGGGTCTTACAGTGTGATTTTCTCATTTTCCACCTTTTTCAGGTTTTCTAGCAATATTCGGGGTCCTTCAGTGTCAGTTTTAAATTTTTACTTTTTTCACGGTTTCTGTCCATATTCTGGGTCCTTCAGTGTGAGTTTTTAATTTTCTTCGTTTTTCAGGTATTCTCACCATACTCCAGGTCCTTCAGTGTGAATTTTTAATTTTCCACGTTTTTCAAGTTTTTTCGTAATTCTGGGTCCTACAGTTTGATTTTCTCATTTAACACCTTTTTCAGGTTTTCTTGCCATATTTGGGGTCCTTCGGTGGGAGTTTGTAATTTTCTACCTTTTTCAGGGTTTCTTGGCTTATTCCGGGTCCTACAGTGTGATTTTCTCATTTTCGACATATTTCATTTTTTTTT